>NC_086317.1:86431677-86736320 GCF_036172605.1 Pelobates fuscus | reverse complement strand
GTTGTGAGAACAATTCTGTAGCACTTAGCTTAGCTGGGCAGCTCTGATTGGCCATCATGCCAGGCCACCTGTCATCCTGGAGAACATGTATGCGGGCATGGCACACCCCTTAACCGGCAGACATGTTGCCAGGTGTACTATTTGTTTAAGTGGACCAATTTCATTGCAAGCTTATGTTAAACCTGGACCCATATTATATATGAAATGATGAATTTGGTATTATTAAATTGAAGAGGCAGATTAACTTTGTAAATCTGTAACTAATGCCCAATAGAAAGAGCGTCATCTTATATCGTGTGCATGACATTCTGTGATGTAAACTAATAAGAGATAAAACTGTGATTGGCAAGTGACCGCTCACAGCACATCAACTAATATAAAAAGGCTTTACCTTGATCGCAGCTAATGAAATGTGCTGTACAGCAGAACTCACTGACAAATAGATGAACGCCATGGAGCAGGACAGACAGCAGATTAACAGTATGAACTTAATTGAGCAGCAAGCACTCTGGCGGGCTACACGATCGAATTGCAGCAACAGTGTCTCCAGCTCAATACACCTGAATAAAGTGAAATTACTGTGATATCTCACAATAGTGAATAAAAGAGCAGTATCTATCTTATGGTGAAATACACAGGTCTTGTAGTACAACAAATCATGTCACAAGAATATATGTGTCTAGAAATTATCGTCATCAAAGAAGATACAAAGTTTAAGGGCCACGCTTTTAGAAGAGTAAGATGATCCATATTTTTTTTTGTAGCAATAAATTCATAAGAGCTGTGAGATCTAACAGATATGTTTTGTCACTTTAAGCTGATATAAAGCCCAACCATGCCAGCTTGGGAGACAAAATGTGGAACCCCATTGCTGCCAAGTGGGACTAGACTGGATTTGTAGTCAGCTGAGTTGGTGAAATCGTCCAAGGTGTATCTGTACAGGGAGAAATGATAGAATTTAGAAATTTTGGAGACAAGTCAGAAGCCATTGTTTTTGGCACAGCTTGTGAGGTTGATCCATTTTTCCAACCCTGCAGAGCTCCACAAGATGGACCATCACATGAAGGTACCCTTTGCTAAGCAACCTATAACAAAGGTATTTGAGAGTGTTCTGAATCTGTGCAAGGTTACAGCTACTTTAACTTTGATGTAAGTAGCCGTTCATCTCAATGTACATCATGCAATATACCAAAGGTAATGTACCTCCCTCAATGTGAAGCCGCAGATACGATCCTGCTAGTCATTCATTGTACATCATTTGCCAGCTGTGCACTCTTAGCCAATGAATGAAACTCTGTGCAGGGAACACAGCACAGTACACTCATTCTGGGCTGCTTAATGATGCTGATTGAGGTAAAGTTACACCTCCCATATGTATCTTAATATGTACATACAGGGTCCTTGCACAATGACCACGTCAAAACACTAAAGTGGTCATTGTGCGTGGTGTAATTCTTTTAGCAAAAACTATCCATAAATCTTGAATTTTTGAGCTAAGCACTTAGACAATCTCACAACTTCATGCCAACATTTGATAATACATGTATACATGCTTCAAATGGCATGGATATCCGTGTTTATTAATGCACGTGCTGCATATTTGTAGTCTTAATTGCTGAACAAACAGTTAGGAAAATAGTATTCTGGACCACCTAGGGTATGAAGAGATGGCTGAAATTACCTTTGTGAGTCTCTGTAGTACCTGAGGTGTATCAGCCTAAGCAATAGGAGCTCCTAGCTACACTTATTGGTTGGCTATAGGGATACAGGTAAGAATTAGAGTGTGACCATGATGGCATTTGCATCTAGGGCACTGACCCCCACTGAGCGAATTTATAAGCAAATTAAAAAAGGAATGTCTGCTTATAACATTTGCTCACTAGCTCTTTCACTATGAATTCTACACCTGTGACATGATCCCTTCCAGAAACCAATTATCAAAACTCCTTCTGCGGGCACCCAAATGCCTCCAGAGCTTTTAAACTCACCTTACAGAATAGCTGCCTTAATGTGGTCTATAAATCCACATCGGCTATACACAATCAGCACAGAAACAAACGACAGCTGCTGGCTGGCATCTTTGAAGGTGAAGGTGCATAACAGTTTGTAACGTTCATCAGAAACTGTTTGACATTGAGCAGATTAATCATTCTGCTTATTGAAATGTTGCAGACCATTGCTTACTACAGATTTGCCAGCACGCAGAAAATGCAGGCACTTAGGTCTGTTGTTCTAACTGACTGGGCAGTTTCAAGTAAGAGGAATCCTTGAAGAGCAAATATTGGACATTCAGGAATGAAAACCGGAGAATGGTATACTGCACAGCAAAGCTAAGGTCATCATTCTGATATCAAAAGACCAGAGATGCTGACTGTCACATACTTAAGCCACATTTGCGGGGAAGCATGTTATAGATAGCACCACGACAGCGACAAACTTTATATACAAAATGAGGACAGAGACTTTGTAAGCCAAGGTTCAGCTCACAATGACAAGACTAAGGCACAATTAAAAGGACCCACAAGGTCACATGTGTCATGGTAATTTGTATGCATGGATATAATTAGAGATAATTATTTCAGCTTTTGGGATAATGCATTGCTTCAAGATCTGTCTGCTGACACTGCAAGAAAAGTAATTCTGTTTTTTATAATATTATTGGAACGGTGAGATTGTGATCATGCCAGATACAGACATTTTTCAATAATTACCAGACAAAAGCTTGTGATCAACCCCCCCAGAGTAATCACAGATAATGGACATCAGTTTGCATGTGAAACATTGCTACCAAGTTTGGAGCATATCACTTCTTCTAAAGGTAACCCCGATCCAAAAGGAGGCTGAATATGATATCATGATAAAATGCAGTGACAACAAGCTAAACATGATAACCCAGACTAATGGAGATCAATCCTACTGTCAGGATCCTATCCTGACAGCTAAGTTTAAGTTAGTTTATTCCTGTTTCTTTAATAACTAGTTCCAGCTCTGCACCACTAGGGGCCTCCCTAACCACTAACCTTGGATTTCACCTTTGTCATCCTCACCTGCCTGAACTAATCAAGAAGCTACAAAAGGCTACACCCAACTCACCACATGGCCTTTACAATGAAGTTGATGCTCATCCTGACTTTAGTTCCTGGCTCCTGTAAACGTTCCTGTGGACCTACGCATCTATCCTGCTAACCAGCTTTATACCAACCTATTCCAAACTAGCCTAACCTACACCTCTATCCTGCTTTACCCTGATAACCAGCTTTATACCGACCTGCTCCAAACTAGCCTAACCTACACTTCTACTCTGCCATTTCCTGCCAATCAGTTTTACACCAACCTGGACTTTGCCTCTAATATTGCAAGGTGTTATTCCCATACTTTATCAGTACTCCGTCCAAGAGGGGGCTGATTCACTAAACCTGACCTGCTCAAGATCATGACACCTACATTGGAAGAACTCTCCAGTTAGGGGGAATGGAAAGGAGACCAGCCCACCACTCGATGTTAAGTAGAATAAACTAGCAATAGCCAAGTTACTTAAACTATGCATAGTAGCAGGTTTACTGGAGAGATTGCTTCTGAAGAAATAGATGTCCACAGAGATACAAAACATGGCTACCACAGATTTTCCAGCAGAAAGCATAGGTTATGACTAGTTACTGGAGGCTGGGTACCTGTCTGTGGTGGTCATACCTCTGTCTTATCTTAATGTTATATTAAGGGGAATCTCTGCTGATAAAATTGGGTAAATGTGTATGTAGCACAACAATGCATGGAAAAAAATTCAGACATCCTGCAAATACTTCATTGCTTCATTCGCTGTTTGAACGGAGAAACTACCGAATATCATCCTAACAGAATGAGTACAGTTTGTCCATTCATGTCAGGATGGAATTTGTGCATTTTGTTCGGTTAGAATTTTCATTTGAATGTACAAACTGTACTCATTCTGTAATTCGGTAAATTCGGTAGTTTCGCTGGCGAACGGCCATTCAAATGACGAATGAAGCAACCCGAGATCACAGAAGAGAGGTGAGTATTGTGGAACTATTTCTTTGACCACAGGAAATGGAGCGGACTTAAGCTCCTCCTTGGGTCAAAGATGGTCAAGAGTAGGAAAAATACATAAGAAAAAGTAGAAGAGAAAAAGAACAGATCCTGAGAGAGGAAGAGAAGAGGAAGCGATTGGGGAAAAGTACGTTCGGTATGACAGTGCCGCTTTAACGCAGCAGATGTGTGTAAACTACAATCATAATGTGTAAATCATTACTAAGATGTACTGAACCTATTATTTATTTGATTACTATCATAACAGTCAAAACAAAAGAGAAAAGAAGGACCACACGTAGTAACTACCCTTTAATATCAGTCACATTGAGCACCGCTGATCTTTGCCTTTATGGCTGTAAGGGCATGTGTTGTCCATTTATTCAGTTCAATGGCATCAGTTCATAAACATGAGGTAACTAAAGGTAAGAGCACTTAATGTGTGATCCAATTCAAAAACTTTACGATTTCTGTGTTAAAAAGGATCTATCACAGGTGGGGTTTTGGCACAATATCTACTAAAACTCATTGCATTGTGTTATCATTTGTTTAAAATTACAAATTGTTTTTGTTTTATAATTTACATTGTATACCTGGCTATGCTGGCACAGAGAGCATACCATGCAAATTAATTTAAAGAAACACTCCAAACACCATAATCACTAAGAGTGTTGTGAAGTCATTATGGTTCCAGAAGTGCCCTGGCAAGCCCCAATGTAAGCAGTAAACCTGTTTAAGAACAATATGACTTCTTACCTGGACACCTCCAAGCATCTTCTTCTCCACTGAGTTAATCTCTGCAATGCCAGTGATGTAAGCCCTGCAGTGCTTGGCTTAGCTAAGACAGAGAGCTTCCAGCTCTGTTGGCTGTAGTGGAGAGAGGGAATGGAACCCTGTGGTCCCCAGGTAAGAAGACAAACCAAAATGGTTTGATTACTTACAACAGTGTGTGCCAGGGCACTCCTAATACCATAACCACTAGATTGCACTGTGATTGGTGTTTGGAGTGTTCCTTTAACTCATGTGTGCTGTGTGGCACTTTGGAAAAATGCCAGAGCACTCATGCACTCAAATGGCATTTCTCAACAGATGCACGAGCGTGTATGGACGCGCCCGGAGCATCATGGGTCAGTGATGCTACCCTGGACAAGGAAGAGCTTTAGAGGTATGTGTGCTTTATACTTACCTAAGCTGTACTACTCACCGCAGTAAACACTTCAGTAGTAAGAGAATGAGGAACTATCACTTTTAGAGGCGTGATAGTGTGCGTGTGTGTATATATATTATCATTATAGGTATTTATATAGCGCCAGCTTATTCCGCAGCGCTTTACAATAAGAGGAGAATTTACCAAATGAGACAATAACAAAGTGTAACATGAACAATAGGTAGTTGAAGACCCTGCTCAAATGAGCTTACAGTCTAGAGAAGGTGCGGTATAAAAACACAATAGGAAGGGTATTGAGAGAGACAGCAAATAGACATGGTGGGAAAGTAGCAGAACTGGAGGTGAGAGTGGAGTGTGCCCATTAAGAGAGAGCAAAAGGAAGGTTTCAGAGATAGAAGTTATTCTAGGAGACTATAATAATTCCTGAAAAGATGGGTTTTGAGGGACTTCTTAAAGGATTAAAGACTAGGGGAGAGTCTGACAGGAGCCACCCGTGAGAAGTCCTGCAGGCATGAATTTGCAGTAAGGGTGCGAGCAGCAGACAGGAGAAGGTCACCAGTAGAGCGGAGAGACAGAGAGGGGGCATACCTATGAATCAGTGAAGAAATGTAAGTGGGGCTAGAGTTGGCTAGAGCTTTATAGGTAAGGGTTAGTATTTTTTAAATCGACACATATAGGGTACAGGAAGCCAGAGGGGTGAGGGGTGAGGTGCGAGAGAAGCAACAGGACAGATAAATCAGCCTGGCAGCAGCATTCATCACAGATTGTAGGGGGCAATACGGCTTCTGGGGAGACCAATTAGGAGAGAATTACAGTAATTGATGCAAGAGATTACTAGAGCGTGAACAAGCTCCTTGGCAGCATCTTGCGTAAGAAAGGGGCGTATGCGGGCATTGTTTTAAAGGTGGAATCGACAGGTTTTAGCAACAGACTGGACATAAGGGGCAAAGGTGAGGCTAGGATCAAAAATGACACAAAGACAGCAAGCTTGAAATGATGGGGTGAGGCAGATACCATTAACCTGCAGGGAGAGTGAAGGAGGAGGATCAGTGTTGTGAGGAGGAAAAATAAGAAACTTAGTTTTAGAGAGATTGAGTTTCAGAAAGCAGGAGGACTTCCAGTCAGAGATAGAAGAAAGGCAATTGGTGACATGTTGTAGGACAGTTGAGGTCAGTGTAGGAGAGATATATCTGGGTGTCATCAGTGTACAGGTGGCAGTGGAATCCAAATGAATTAATGAGTTTGCCAAGAGAGACAGTATAGAGAGAGAACAAAAGGGGACCAAGAACTGAACCTTGAGGGACTCAAACTGAGACAGGACAAGGAGAGAAGGTGTAATTGGAAAAAGAGACACTGAAAGAGCGTTGAGAGAGATAGGAGGAGAACAATGAGAGGGCTGTGTCACAGAGACCAAGAGGTTGAAGAGTTAGGAGAAGAAGGCCATGATCAACAGTGTCAAAGGCAGCAGGGAGGTCAAGAAGAATTAGTATGGAGTAGTGGCCTTTGGATTTAGCTTGAATCACAGCGGTCTCTGTGGATTGGAGGGGGCGGAATCCAGACTGAAGAGGGTCAAGGAGAGAGTTGGAATTGAGGAAGCAAGTCAGACGGGTAAAGACTTTCCAACAGCTTTTAGGAAAAGGGAGCAGGGATATAGGATGAAAGTTGGAAGGGAAAGTTGGGTCCAGAGTTGGTGTTTTGAGGACAGGTACAACAGTAGCATGTTTAAGGGGAGCTGGGACAACACCAGAAGAAAGAGAACAGTTGAAGATGTGCGTTAACAACTGCACCAGACAAGGGGCAAGAGATCTAATGAGGTGGGACGGGATGGGATCAAGCGGACATGTGGTGGGACCTCCTGTTCAAGTGAGGCTGAGATAGAGAAGGGAGAAGGGAGGAGAATTAATTCCTTAACTGTTTAATCTTCTCAGTAAAGTAACATGCAGAGCTATCAGCTGAAAGATTAGTTTGTGGGGTGGCCACAGCAGGGTGGAGAAGAGAGTTAAAGGTAATAAAAAAATGCCTAGGATTGCAGGAGCATGAACTAGTGAGAGAGAACAGTAGGATGTGTGTGTGTGTATATATGTGTGTGTGTATATATATATATATACACACGCATACACATATATATATACACACATGCACACTTATACATATATACAATACTTAATAGATTAACATTGCAAACAGCAAAATGCTAACTATAGACATTTAGATTATGATACTGTATTTGCATGGATGAGTCCAGTTTGATCAGCATGGATTACCTATAGATAGATATAACTTCAAACTGTAGGAAATACACTGGCTTTGGATTTTGTCTTAGCAAAAATACTGAACCAAGTCTAATTTAGGATTGCAAAATAAAGTGAACAATAAAATGAACAGGATATCTAAATAAGTTCCTACACACACAAGAGATTGTTTGAATTGGCAAGCACACCATACAGGTAGCATAGTTTACACCAGGAGTAGGCAACCTTTGGCATTCCAGATGGTCTGGGCTATCTCCCACAGTGCTCTTAGAGATGTAATTCACTAGTCTACACAATTCTTATGTGGTAACTGTGAGTGGTACGTTAAAAAATAATGGTGGTGAGACAAAGAAATGGCATTTCTCCTTAGACGTGAGAAAAATAAATGACTACAGAACTAGAGATACCTAGTCCTGGAGTCAAAAGAAGGACTGGGTGGGCAGCACATAAGGGGCCTAACCCCGAGCGGTAAATAGATATAAATGTATACAAAATGCTCTAGAAAGAAACAGCACACACACATCAATGGACTGTTTACAATTTTAGGAGTCTACTTAAATTACCTAACTACCAAATATGTTTGGCCCACCTGATCTAGAAGAATACCACCCCATATTATATGTTCCTCTGTGTTCTCCCGTAAGCAGTTGACTAATATGGTTGCTTTTTACATTTCAGGACACAAGGGAGTACGAAGTGTCCATATAGAGGAGTTGAAGTATTGAAGATCAGCTTAAGTCCTGGTGGGAGAAACCTAGGAAGGGACAGAACTTTCATACTGCAAACCCGTGAGAAAGACGTTTGTCAATGCCTCGCATATCTTGCCCTTTCAAATGGATGATCTGGACACCTTAATCCCAGGAAGTACACAGACCAACAGACCATCTTAAGTGCTGGCACAACTGTTGTTAACACCGCAGCCAGCTGACTCAATACGAAATTCCCAGTTCTACCATCTTGTCCAGTTTCTGCAGCTGTTCTATTCCCCTTGTCATATGTTCTAACGTCTGTGCAAAACCTGGATTCTTACTCCATAGTTCAAGAAAAGACTTAGTAACACACCACATGTCCTAACTACATAAATAAAAACATAATGAGCCACATATATTAAGGTAACCAGGTATAGCTTTTACAGCAGAGAAAGATATGGGAAATATATATTACAAATCTGCATTTAAATAGACACTGCTACTGTAGTAGGTGTATAATTTATTAAAAATATCCCATGTAAAAGAAAAAAATCTCATCACCTTAGTGAAAAGACACAAGCTCAAAGAAGTATTGTTAAACATTATTGAGATGCAACTTCATGAAAATGATATAGAAGATGCAGCAAATGCCATTCTGAAAGATATCTCTCAAAAAGATGTAATTGCAGAGAACTACGTAGATTAAACAAAAACTATAATTAATTTTGAACTCTCTTTAGTTAAGTTACTTACATGAAAATAGAATGTGGAAGTCACGTAAGCAGTAAATAAAAAAAGATAAAAATCTTTGTTAAAAACATATTTTATCCCTGTATACCATCACGATATGCTCCAGTGCCCTAGTCACTTGCTAGCCCACCATGGCTATGCACGTCTTGTGATGATATCTTTTCATGCCTGTTTGTGCTTATTTATGTGTGTTTTTATAGAAACTTTTACCAGTGATAATAGCAAAATCTTCTGACATAACTAGATAGCAAAAACAGGCACGTAGCTTTTTTTTACGGGTAAACGTCACTGTGCTAATGCATATGTGTGCAAGAACAGGCAGGAATCAGATAATATTGCAAGGTATGTGTAGGAAACGTGAATTGACTGGACGATTAGGCTGAATTCTACGGTACACTCTAGTCTAAAGTAGTCATGTAAGCAATGCAACTAAAGACGGTTGGAAAGTCTATTACGATTTAAGTCTAATAGTGCTCAACGTACTTTATAGAGCAATGTTGCTCTTTTGAAAAGAAGGTTTGTGTGCATGTTGGTGCAAGTTTGATACTGATGCACATTACTCCTATTGCCCTTTGATATGTGTTTAGTAGTTATACATACGAATTTATATATTTCTTTATACTATGTGCAGTTGGCGCTCTCATATAATCCATTGGTGGACAACCAGATTATCTGCAACTTTTGTTATACTACAGTCCAATGCCATCCTCTTCCAGATATTAATACATTTCATCCACAGTTTGAGAACCATAGACTGAATTCCCCCAGTACAGAATAAGCAAGTATCTGATATATTTATTGTGTCTAGTAAGAAGCGATATGTTGGTGAGTGAAATCCTAAATTAGAGCTTGAGCAGCTACATTTTCATTCTCGAAGATCTCTTGGAAAATCCAGCCATTAACTCTAATCTCTATCCCTCTCTAACTGCACTTTAACTACTCGTAGGGTTATTCACCAAAATGAGAATTCAAAGGAAATTTAAAATTTGAAGGTCAAAAAACCAAGGTGGAAAAATTCTAGAAGTCTACAATGCTTCCATTTTTGTTACTCTGGCCTTAAATTTGACATTCACTTTTAATTCTCACTTTGGTAATTCGCCCTGTGAGTATTTGTTTGCAGATGTATTTATAATTTGGCAGGATTTGTTTAAGAAAAGAAGGTCACAAACATGGCCACACTTTAAAAAGTAAAAGGAGACATAATTAATTTAGGATAGTACTAAACAATGCCCAGGTATAGACCCGGCTGATCGCAGTTGGCAGTAGTAGTAGAAATGAATCTATTTTTTATCTACATATAGTATTAGCCATATGCACAAATGCTATCTACATCTATGTGTGGCCTAAGTTGTACATTGTGCTGAGGCTGTTAGGAAGTCCCTTAGAAACATCAAGGTTACCCAGCCACTGCTCCCAACTCCCCTAATTCCATGTCTCTTATAACCACTTTAGTTTTATACGCATTTGGTCCATAGGAATAGAAATATCTCGAATTTTTTTTTTTGTTTTTTAAATTTAGAATTGAAACCAGTGTGTTTGGAGTGTTTTGACATTCTAATAACATAATGCTGTCAAACATTTAAACTTAGAGGTCCATGGATATGTTTTAGAAGGATAAAGAGCAAGTCAATGTGTTTTCAGGCAAGCTAGGGCTGTATATTGAATTTTGTATGTTATCTGCAGTTTAACAAACTTATTTTATATCACCAAACTGAGTGGTTGAGTGTTACCCCTGCACTGACCACTGCACTAATAGCTAGATTTTATTGCAGATCATAATCTTGTCTCTTGTAATTACTTAGCACTGGAGATAGATTTGATTAGATTAGATAAACTTATCTCGAAAAGTGATATTAATAAAGCCATGCCACTTTAAGGTCCATGATAATTTTGTGCCCAGGGTTTCTAAATATCTCAGAGCACATAGCTTGGCGTAGCCATTGAAATAAACTAAAAAATGAAAAAATGTATATTAACAACAATTTTCAATGTCTTACAGTTACAGTGTCAGTATTTCAAGAGATGTGTCACGCTATATATACACATTAATTTTTACCTTGGCTACAAGCAAATAACATGAGATTTTGCCATTTTTATTCAAATGTGGTCTCTGCAAATGCCAAAGGAAATGCACACAGCCAGCTACATCCCATCTCATTATACTATTACGTGGCTGGCTACCTTAGCATTCTTTTAATCAGAGAACCAGCACTGTGTATTGGCATTTCTCAAACAGATAGTTTTTACTGTAGGCTTACTGTCAGAACACAGCTAGATACATCCCTCTCTAAGGAAGCTTTATTCAATTTAACCTCATGTAATGCATCTTTGGTCCAACAATAATCTATGGTGTCTGTAGAACAGTAGGGAAAGTTAGTAAAGACAATCTTGCTACATGTATATAAAGTCTATGTAATAGAGACGGAGCATTTGTATATATGTATGAAAATTAGGAGTATGGCGGGTACATGTATTCTGACAAAGTCTTTGTTCTGCCATGTGTATAGTTTGATTTATCCTTGTAGAAAGTGTGTCCTGAGAAAAGCGCAAAAATGCCATAAATTCATGTAGAAATCATACTGACTCTACACCACCTTCCAAAACATCCTTTAAAAGATGTAAAATGAAAAGAACGTTAACAAATTAACCTTGAGAAACTCTAGACAACAATACTCTCAGACAGCAAGTTAAGCGAACGTGTTTTATGTTTTTGTTAATGAAAGGAATTGTGTGATTTCCCACAAAATATTTTGTTGACAAAAATATATATATAACTATTTTGTGGTTATAACGTACTGTTGACATTGCTTGAACACTCCATATAACAGACTGCTACTACCGGTAAAAGAGGCAAACCTAAATGGAGGAAGGTTGTATTTCCCTAAAATAAAGAAATAAAAAAACATTGAAAATACACAGAAATACACAACGAAAAAAAAAGTTGTATAAATGGATTTTGTGATGGGTGGCCAATGAATAAATTATTTTTGTTGAGTATAAATTGTCTTTTGTGACTTTGTAAAATCTCGCAGAACTTTTGTTTCTTGGCTCAACTTCTCCAACATGAACAACAACAAAAAAACACGTACACTGTGTTTTAAACAACACTTTCCCACTTTGTCAGCAAATACCTCATTGATTCAGTACACATAAAAAAAAATCTAGACTACCTGAGGCGTCTGGTTACCACCGCCACAAGCCAAAAAGATCACATTCGACGGAGTGCACCGCATCCCGAAGTCACCCAGGGCTCCAGCTTCGGCCGTAAGCGACATTTTAATCCACTGCACACTGGCATAAGATAAACAAGCACTGCTGGCTGGGCTGAGAGACAAGATGCCTTTCCTAATCGAAGGCACCAGCCTTTCATTCTACCAGGACCTCTCCAGAGCCACTCTACAGTGGAGACGCATATACTACTCCAACGGAAGGGTAATAGAGCTGCTCCGCAAGATGGGAGTCTAGCTATGTGCCTGCCTCCATACTCTCTCCCCCCCCTCCCACAACCCCTTTGGTTAGGAGTAACACAAGCAACGGCCTGTCAGGCCTTCACATAAAGATGCGCACGCCAGTACCATAAAGCCAGACGCACGCCCCTCTAGATGCCCATATAGGCATACAACACAACATCAAGAAGCAACATCACACCACACCGCGGCCAGTAAAATATATAAGGCCCTCCACTATTAGCCAGGGCATACACGGCCCCAGTAACACCCGAAAGCTTAAGCATGACCAAATGATCCATGCAGCACAGGCTGTAGTGAATAACGCCGAGCCAAACCCACACTAAAAAGGCAAGCAGCTGTAATCGAAGTTGGCCACTAGGACCCAGTTCACCGAACACATTAGTTTTAAATTGGTTATATACGACTTCACTTTCAACATCCCTATAAAAAAAATTTAAAAAGAGGCCACCACAACCAGGAAAGGTCTTGCCTACTGTTTTGATACTGTATTTCAGTATTCCAATTCTTTTTTTGTTGGGTTTGTTTTTTTGTTATTCTTTCTTTTATTGAGGCAAATGATTCAGTGTATAGAAAAGAGAAATAGGATTTATGGAGTGGGTATACATAACATGAGATTTAAATAGCAATAACAATATACTCCTATACAGAGCAGCCCGATTTTTTTTTTACTATTAGCACAGGAACATCAGCTTGTCAGTGGTTGGGTGGACAAGAGTAGGGATTGATATGGCTAGGTAAACTGACAATGTGAGTAGTCAAGATAGTGGGGTTAAGAATAGCAAGCATTCACTGACAGGGTCGACTTATCTGGAGTGAGAGTAGGTGCTGTCGGTCAGAGACATGAAAGGCTACTGTGAGTATTTTACAAGTCTGGATGAAGTGGTAATAGGCTAGAAATGCTTAACTGGTCATAACCTAAAGCACAGCTTCTATAACGCTTAGAGCTTCCCAGACATAGGGTTGTCGTACCAGTGGGCCATAAATTAAAGCATCTCAATTAAATTTATCATAAAGCATAGGAAAACAGACAATCAGGGCAAAGTACAAATCATAAAGCTATTCCACTTCTTATTCCTACTTGCCCTAACAAATACCATGCTTCCTTTACACCTTCCCCTATTCCATCTTCATCTCTCTTTCCTCCTCATATTTCTTTTAATTACAGTTTATGAAACCCTATTTTGAAACCTCTCCTTTCCATCTCTTCATTATCCATCTTATCTGTATACAATGTGCCAGCAAGCTGTCTAGATTTATCAATAGTGTCAGCGCAGCTATGTGTCAAGATGTAAATGTCAACTATATGGTAGGACCCTTTTTTATTTTTTTTTAACTGGATAATGTGAGTTATTTTTAGTTAAATTCAATTCCATCGTTTTAAAATGTTTCATTAATTTGCACTCAAGCATCAAGCAAGAAAAAAAGTATTTCCCTTTCGGTCCCCTTCATTCACAGGTTTCCAAGGCAACCTTAAATATGTATTTTACTGATTCCATGAGTCTAGATCTATAACCATCTACGGTATATATAGTTACAGTCCAAGCACTTTTTAACATGCACTGATTATATTCATGTGTAGCTACATTGTTTTTTTAAAAAAAAAACAATTTGCAGATCATAATTACAAATTTGCAATGCCCACTATTCACCACTTGGTGTCTCTCTACTACTTAAACTATCAGATTTGTTTGTAATTGAATACAGATTAGAGAACAGTGCTCACACAAAAAAATATACAGTTTTGGTCTGGATTCCAAAGCCACACAGAAAAAGGGGGAATTGGGGGCAAACCCAGAACATGTATTTCTAAGTAGCGGTGCTGCCGTAAAGACCAAAATATATACAAAATATATATTAGGGTACAGTGAACAAAAAAAGAACAGTTTAAATTTTACAAGGCAACTTAAAATCACCTATCCCAGCAAACAAATATGGGGTTCCAAAAAGGTAGATCCCCAGATATTTAAAAACTACAGCTTCCATGATGCTTTCCTATTCTAAAGGCATTCCAAAGCATCATGGAAATTGTAGTTCTACAACATCCCTGAGTTACACCATATGGCCATATTGTGTTAAGCCCACCCCTACGTCATAGTACCCCAATATCGGTGGAATCCTCATCCCCCAAGCAAACAGGTGAGGCATTTCATACACAAAGTAGTGTATACATTTATTAGAGAGATCCACAGCAATATGGAGTGTGTGTAAGTGTGTTATAGAGTTAGTATGTGTTCCACTACTAAAAAGGCCCCATATTTATTCTCTGCTAATGCCCCCTAGTTCATCGATACCCCCATGTAGATCTTTGCAAGGTGTATCAAAAGGTATATTGTCAATTACAGGGATGCCAATTTCCATTTAAATATTTACTGTTTTTTTAAGGGCCCATGCCACTTTTGGGACAAAATATTAGTCAATAAACGCACATTACCCGCATCATAGCATAACACTTGTACAAAAAAGACAACTTAATGCTATTAAGTTTAATATGTTGACTCTTTTCAGTTGGCTGTTTTATCAGCAGTTTAGGTTTAAGTTTAACTTCATATATATATATTTTTATTATTTTTTTTTTTTTGTTCATATGCATAGGAAATTCTACAGTCCACGTGTGACTATATCATCAAAGCATTCTGAATTGATATTCTTCTGCATCTCCCAAGAACAGCAATACTCCACATGCCTGTGCCAGGTTTTGTGGGGGAACTTAAATGGCCAAATTAGAGACATTCCCTAGTACTGACATACCTCTTTGCTCTATGTCTCGCCACACTGACCAGACTTTGCAAATATTTTAATTAAACCTTATACTAGCAAACCTGTGCTCAGCCTAACTCTAACCAGAGCTCATTGTTTCTAACCCTGCCATTTAGTAACCTTCAACGGACACTCTGGGCATCATAATAACTTCACTGCAATGTAGTGTGTCCCGCTAACGAATAGTTTAACCCCACAGTCTTCAGTCCAGCATCCATTATCTCTGCCCTGCACTTGCTTACTTTGTCCGATGCTTCACACAGGAAGCCATGAACTGGGAGCTGCTGATAGCCTGAGAGTGTCAGTAGTTCTCCATCCACAAAACCAAGTGAGAAAAATATGTATAATTTCCTCACTCTGATTTGTAATTGGGGAGCAACTAAATAGACTCAAAGTGAGATCGGGATGAAGAAAGGAAGTTGAGAGGCAGAGCTAATGGGCCAGAATTGAAAACTTTGGGGGGTTAAATCATTTGTAAACTCTCTAACCCCTTGCACCATAACATTGTGATGAATTTGTTATGGTGCCCGGAGTGTCCCTTTAACCCCTTAAGGACACATGACATGTCTGACATTTTTATTCCCTTTTATTCCAGAAGTTTGGTCCTTAAGGGGTTAAGCCTTGCTAACTGTAACCCTAGCTAACACTAATCCTAACAATGCACTGTTTAGTAGAATTGCCCTTAGGCTGAGTGAGTGCTGTGGGAGCCAATCACAGTGATCCTATTGCTTTAGCTGAGAGCTGAAGCATGTCATCATTGTGAGTAGTTTCCAAGGTGATCAGACAGCCTGGGAACCAATCAGTAACTATTGTTGGATTGCCTCACTGGTGATACAGCCAGCAATAGCACGCCAACAGCTGATCCAGGCACGGATGGCAAGAGTCGGGTATCACATGTCAATCATGTCGTAGGCTTACTGTGATTGGCTATCACAACAATCATATGACATTATCAGCCATCTTGAGCTATTACTGGACAGGAACAGTGCTGAGGCTTCCAGTAACAGAATGGTATTGACAAAGGAAATACTGTTCTCCACGAAACCAGCTTTCTAAATAGGCCTTTGACTGTCGATGAACAGTATAGGTCATTAGCCAGCAAGTTTATAACTGGCCATATACATACTGTACATCATTGGTTATGAAAGGGGTAAAAGAAACACTTGCAATATAAAAAATAAAAATGTATGAAAAATAAATAAATAACATAAACATTAAACTGTTGTAGGAAACTACAGGCAGATGGCAGTAGTGAGGCCAAACAAGTTAATCTGCAACAGAAAAATATATAATAAGATACTTTTAAACAGCATATGATGCATTACTACTGCATTGCTTGCAAAATAAAAAAAAAAAAACAATTCTGCAATCGTGTTCCTCTTTTTGTAACCAACAGTGCAGTGACTTCACCACATAAAAAGAAAAGAAGAATGTTAAATTAAAGGGTTACTATAACACTTTTCTCGACAATGTTTTTTTTAGCTTTACTATGTCCTATTGGGCACTATTGATCTTGTCCATATCCTTTATTTATTTTTAAAAAAAAACGATTAAATAAATAAAACCTTAAAATTGAATCCAGCACTGTGCGAGGTCCTCCTTGCTTCTTTCATTGTTGTCATGCCGCAGCATCCCGGATCAAAATATTGAAAAAGCAAAAATAGAAAAATAAAACAGAAAAAAGTGTAAATGTTAAAAAAAAAGAAGTGAGGAAGAGAGCACAGGGAGGAAGGGAGGGGACACCGAAGCTTCCCCTTGCAGTCTCACTGCCTGCTAGGGTGAAGCTTGTTATATCTGTCGCCAGCTCGCAGTGTGTCTGACGACAGATGTAATTTTTGCACAGAATTGATATTAGGCTGCCAGAACAGACTTTCGGGCTGCCTAAATCCTGTGTGCCGAGGCTGCAAATTGCCCCCCAGCACAAAAGAGCAGATTACTCTATATGTATAGCGTTTCAAGCAGAAGCGCTGCACACACAGACTCCTACTACCATGACCACTTTTAAAAGCAGAAGTGGTCATGATGGTTGAAATAACCTTTTAAAGGGACTCTCCAGTTCCAGGAAAACAATCAGTTTTCCTGGCACTGCAGGTCCCTTCTCCCTCCCACCTCCCATCCCCGGTTGCTGAAAGCGTGAAATCCTCTTCAGTCTCTTACCAAAGGCAGCGACGATGTCCCGCGACGCTGCTTCTTCCTCTACTGCTGCTCCTCCCCTTCATCACGTCAGCCAGCGGGGGAGACTAATCACGCCCGCCGGCTGGGGAGACCTAATGCAGCGAACGCGCATTAGACCTCTCCATAGGAAAGCATTGAAAATGCTTTTCAATGCTTTCCTATGGGATTTTAGCGACGCTGGAGGTCCACACATAGCGTGAGGACGTCCAGCGACGCTCTAGCACAGAAAACCTGCGCTAGAATCCCGGAAGTGCCCTCTAGTGGCTGTCTAGTAGATCCGCAGTCTAGTAGACAGCCACTAGAGGTGGAGTTAACCCTGCAATGTAATTATTGCAGTTTATGAAAACTGCAATAATTACAGTTGCAGGGTTAAGAGTAGTGGGAGTTGGCACCCAGACCACTCCAATGGGCAGAAGTGGTCTGGGTGCCTGGAGAGTCCCTTTAAGGGGAGGCAACATAGGAAATATGTGCACCTTGCACCGATAAAGACAGTACAGTATTCTAGATGTTGGAATGTACATCTGGGCCAACCAATTAAGGCTGAACCAGGGATTCTAGATCTGAAACAGGTAAAAGCCAAGAGAATGTGCACATTTAACATAAGGAATTAGGCAAACCCAAATGATAGGAAGGGATCAAATAAGTTTTATCACATTTTCAGCAGACAGGCACACAGATGAATCCAGGGACTGATATTGGCTGCTGGTAGTGTGGTCTGGGCTATGACACCATTATTCTAGGCTCCCCTTGTTCCCATATTGCTTTAAATTCGAACTTTAAAAAGAACAGTGGATGTTTGTAAGCTTGTTTGGGCAGGGTGCTCTTTACCTACTGTTCCCTTATGTCATTTTGTTAGCTTAAATCTTTATCTTGTTTACCTATTGTACAGCGCTGTGGAACATGTTGGCACTATATAAATAATTGTATTTGTAACATACTATAATATACTATAATATATTTTTCAAAAATTAATACAAATATACAAGTGTAGCATTTACATTAGGAACAGCTATAGTAAGGCCAATATGGCATTTGAGAATAAGCTGCCACAAAGTACAAGAGAAACTAGGGCACTTGCCTTACATGAACCTACATTATGTTCAGGATACTGTGGTTAAGCTGAAACTGTTATGCAGCAGGTTCATGAAAAAAAAAACAGAAAAAAAAATGTCATGCATAGTATAAAAGGTGTATAAGACATAAACATACAAATAAATATGATGTAAACATTACAATCTGCTAAGTATTTAGGATTGTCGGTGTGCTAATGTTTTACTCTTGGTGGAGAGCCTGCTGATATAGGGTGTCTGCCAGCAGGGCTGCCATCAGAAAATTCTGGAGCCCTGACACTGCCCACCCGCGAGTCTGCACATGAATCTGCCCACAGGGCCTGCTCCTGAGGCCACCCACAAGGATGCAGTGTGTTTGTGTACTGGATGCAGGGTGTGTAAAGTGGATGTGATGTGTGCAGGGGCGTACCAAGAGCATTTGGCACCCAGGGCGGATCCTGTGTGTGGCACCTCCTTCCCAAATGTAATAAACAACCGCAACATTTTTTAAATGTTTTCTTTTTTTATAATGTATTGCAACATTTGTAAACGTTGTAAAACCCCTGTCTGCCCGTTCTACAAAACCCCTTTCCTGCCTCGACCCACCTACAAAATCCATGTCCTGCCCCCTTCTACAAGACCCCTGCAACCTTCTACAAAATCCCTGCACCCCCACACACACAGTTACAGGCAGACAGTCACACACACTGTTACAGGCAGACAGTCACACACACACAGTTACCGGCAAACAGTCACACACACAGTTACAGGCATACAGTCACACACAGTTACAGGCATACAATCACATACACACAGTCGCACACACAGTTACAGGAAGCATCACACAATCACAGGCAGTCATACACACATAGTTACATGCAGATAGTCACACATACAGTCACAGGCAGTCACACACACACACATACAGTCACACACAGACAGTAACAGGCAGTCACACACAGTCGCAGCCAGTCACACACACAGTTACAGGCAGACAGTCACATATACAGTCACACACATAGTCACAGGCAGACCATCACACACACACATAGTCACGTGCAGACAATCAAATATACAGTCACAGGCAGTCATACACACAGATACAGGCAGACTGTCACACACACAGTTAGAGGCAGACAGTCACACACACACACAAACAGGCAGACAGTCAAACACACACAGTTACAGGCAGACAGTCAGACATACACACACACAGTTACAGGCAGGCAGTCTCACACACACACACACACTCACATGCAGTCTCACACACACACACACAGTTACAGGCAGACAGTCACACACACTGTCTCTCTCTCTCTCACTTATTTAGAGTATGGGCGGGAGGAGGAGTGGATTCTCTGAAGTCCCTCCCTGGAGTCTGTTAGTTGGGGAAGCAGGGACTCATTGCTTCCCTCCATGTGCAGCAGTAACAGCAGTGGGTGGGGGGCGTGTTAAGCTCCTCCCCATTGACGATTTGGCTTCGCCATGACGCCAGATTGGCTCCGCCCCCACTTTCCTTTTGTGCGGCCTGTTTTGAATTGGCTGCATTGATGGTCTCTGCATGTGTGAGCTGTGTCGGCCGCCCGGTGTCCTAGCTGCCATGGCAACCTGAGGCCGCACAGCTCACACATACCTGGCCCTGGTCATGAAACCCCCGTACCTGGTGGCACCCGGGGAGTACCGCACCCCTACTTAATACTCCACTGGGTGTGTGTAGTGGATGCAGTGTGTGTTGTGGATGCAGAATGCGTGTGTGTAGTAGATGCAGTGTGTGTAGGGGATGATGTGTGTAGTGGCTGTGGGCTTGCAAGAGTTGGAGAGAGCTTTTGGAAGCTGAAGATCATGTGTGCTGGGTCCCCTCTTCATTATACAGGCTTCTGGGGGCCCGCAAGAGCTGTGGTAAAACTAACTTGGAGAGGGCTCTGGTGTAAGAATTTTTTTTGGGGTCTCCCCTCTAGCACAAGGGTGGCAAAAATGTAAATCCCTATCTGTCGTACAAGTCCCAGAATGCTTTGCCAGCTGGGGATCTATAATTTTCCCATCTGCAGGGTTGTATTTAGCACTGAACAGTGTTTGTGTGTTTGAATGTAAGCATGTTTTTGTATGGGGTATATGTGTGTAAATATATTGGTGTTTGAATGCAGGCATGCATTTTGTGTGCAGTGTACAACTGGACCATGAAGACATATGCCCATCAGGGGGAGCTAAGTACATGGGACACCGGATGGGTCCCTTTAGCGTGTGGTTGTGCCCACTGTGCATGGCATATATATATATAGCGATAATTGCTATATGTGCACAATTTCTTAATGCCAGTGAGATTTCTCATTTTATGTCTGATTTACCATCAATGTTTTACTATATTAGCTACTAACTAAGCGTTATGTCTACTTTCAGTAAGCTCAAGCTAATTGGTGACAAGCTTACGCTTTAGTGACCAGTGCTTTTTATTTTTTCTACTGTGTAATCTTTCATTTGTATTTTTCTATGAGTAGACACACCGCGGTACAAAGCCAACAAGCTCCAGCCACCCGGTCTGTCATATCATACTAAACCTAGAGTTATTAGAGCTATTTCTCTACTGCTAATGGGATTCTGCTTTATTATAAAATGAGCTCTGTTTATCTGACATGTGTCCTAATGTCCACCACATTTCTATTGTGTACACTGCTGTAATTTTATCTCTCCAGCCCAAGGAAGCAAGAAACCAGGACATAACCAAGTAAGTGAACTAAAAGGAAAAATTCAATACTAGTAAAAGGGAAACAAATGGTTAATGTTTAAGACCTAGGCCAGGGATAGGCAACCGTTCAGTAGTACTGTGCCTAGAAAAGATCAAGTCTTATTTGTTTAAACTGCGGTGTGTATGTTGTCATTTAACAGCAGTTGCTTTTTAGTGTTGTATTTGTGCATATGTGGGCTGTTATATTGTATACGTTCAAGAGTAGTTTGTAGTGTTGAATGGGGGCTGTTTGTAGAATTGTGTTTGTGGATCATAGGTCACATTCTGCGTTTGGGGGTGTATGCGTGAATGTGGATTGTCAGTGGTGTTGTGTTTGTGTATTTTTGTGTTTGTATTATTTGTATGAGGAGAGGCTTATTCTGCAGCTCTGTGTATAACTATCAGTGTGGGTGACTTTCCTGGGGTCCAGTAGGGACCAGACTGGCCAGGTAGAGGTCAAGGGTAGGAGCTGTGATAGCTGCTGCGGACTGCTCTATTCCAGTGCAGATTCCAGTTCACAAGTGCTGAAATGCGTAAATTGAGGATTGTCTTTCACCGTTTGGTTTGCACTAGCAGAAATCTAAAGTCTCATTGGGACTCCTTTTGGCAGCCTTGAGTGCCGTGCAAAGGCATCTGGAGTGCTGTGCAAAGGCACGTCGAGTGCCATAGGTTGCTGACCCCTGACCTAGGACAAACTGAGAATCCTACCCCCAACAATTTGAAGAAACACTCCAAAATCCCTCGGCTCTGGGCCAACACTCTGGCCCCTCCAATGGCCCGAGACAAGCGGATTCTAATGCGCATGTGCGGCAAATGTTTAAAATTGCAGCACTAAGTGCAAAAGGGACACTGCACCCATACCACTTCAATAAACTGAGAAGTCTGGGTGCCTACAGTGTCCCTTTAACGGAATGCTCCAAATCCCTAGAGGAATTCAGTGTCCGCTCTGTCTCACTATAAAAGTGCCAGTTTCAAAAGAAAGTGGAGTGTGCCTTTAAAACTCACGAAAGAGCAGACTTGACTGAAAAGTATGTTATATGTATTTAAGTAAAGTGTGTCTTTAAAGGGACTCTCCAGTGCCAGGAAAACGAATGCAGAATCCTGCAGTGCCCCCCTCCCTCCAACCTGCAGGGGAAACCTAATGCGCATGCGCGGCAATAGCAGCACACGCCCATTAGACCTCCCCATAGGAAAGCATTATTCAATGCTTTCCTATGGAGATTCCGGCGATGCTGGAGGTCCTCGTGCATAGCGTGAAGACATCCAGCATCGTTTAAAACACTTTTCGTGTTTTCGAGAACCCGGAAGTCCCTCTAGTGGGTGTCTGACAGAGAGCCTCTAGAGGAGGACTTAACCCAGCAAGGTAATTATTGCAGTACACTTGCAGGGTTAAGGGTGATGGAAGCTGGCACCCAGACTACTCCAATGGGCAGAAGTGGTCTGGGTGCCTGGAGTGACCCTTTAATAAATTATAGTACTAAAACAATTTTCAAAAACATGCTGTACTAACACATAGGGTCGCATGACCTGCTGTGTTTTCCTGGAAACATAATTTCTTAAAGCTAAAGGGCCATATTTTTGGCCTTCTCCATTTGAAAGCATTGACCCGATGTTTTCTAATAGGGTTTTTCCAAGACTTCACTTAAAAATGTCCTCATGCAAAGTGTGAGGATGTCTAATGTCGTTTTAACAGAGTTAGACTCTGTGAAACTGCAGCAAGCACCTCTAGTGGCTGTCTGGTAAATAGCTACAAGAGTCAGCCTTAACCCTGCAATTAAAACCGTGTTGTTTCAACTGCAGTGTTTTATATTGCAGGGTTAAGGAGAAAGGGGCACTGCACCCAGACCATTTCAATGAGATGCAGTGGACTGGGTGCTTATATTGTCCCCTTATCATATGAGGACAAATTAGCCAAACTGAAAATATAGCTATTGTCTATTTGATCTAAAACATAAAATCCAGTATAGTGAATAATCCTATAAGGATGTAAAATACTGGATTATACGGAATTGAAACACAAATTGCAAGATGCTGATTGATACAGTCAAGCTGTGAATGTGTTATTGATTTCCTTCAAATGAGCTATTGTTGACTAATATTTAATATGTACCACACTACACAACTACATCTCTACACTGTAAGTCCTAGTCAGGGTCCTCATTAACCAATTGTTCCTGTGACATTTTGTAACTGTCTCATTTATGGTTCTTTTTACACTTTTTATAACAATGTAAAGCGCTGCAGAGTAAGTTAGATTTATATAAATGCCAATAATAATAATACATATTGTCATGAATAAATAAATCCCTGTTTTCTGTATAATATTTTTTTGTATTTGATTTTATATATATATATATATATATATATATATATATATATAGATAGATACACACATACAATAAGAGGTTTCCTTACTAAATATCAAATTATAGTGTAGTGCTACATATAGACCTAAATTGTTGAAATGGGAAAGATTCTCCAACTCGACTATAGTCACATTTTTGGCTATTTTACCCTGAGTTGTGCAAATCAGTTTCCAATTCGGAGCTCAGTCAATAAACCTCTCTCTTTTTTTTTTTTTTTACTTCCATACAAAGCTCAGCTACAAAGCCCAGGCAGTCCTCCCCCCAGCCCAATGTAAACACTGCAGAGCGGAAGTGCCACCGCAAACTTCCGGAGATCACAGATCGAGAGACAGCACGGAGCCCGGAGACAGACTTTTTTTTTTTTTTTTTAAACGAACTTTATTGCATCGAACATTAACACGCCACATAATTTAGGCGCAATCGAATATGAACAAATACCTCAAAATAGAATCACGTCACGCGTGCATCCTTTGGACCTCCTCTCCCCCCCCCCCCCCCCCCAAAAAAAAAACCCCATTAAGATAAATCCTACTAGGATCAAATAATTCAGTACGCGATAAAAACACAGCAAAGCATCGTTGCCCTGAGTATGCGAACAATTCATGTCAAAGGTAGCAAAGCAAACACCGCGATGTTGGCTATGTGCGATAAGCAATGCGTGCGTAGAGATTAGTACCCGCGCTGTAATCGGAATTTGTTACTGTGGATGACAGCAAAAACAATAATTGCGTTTCGCTTGCCACCTCCAACATGGCGTCCGTTCTCCGGACGAGCTAAAAAAAAAAATGCGCAGACGTCCTCCAACCCATTCCATTCTGCGCGCTGATTGGCTGCGCATACGTTGTGACGTCATCGGCCAAGCCGAGCTACTCCCTCCTTCCCGTGTAGCGGCTCCTGTGCCCCCTCCTCACCCCGTGTGCGCATGCGCAGAACCTCGTCTCCCGCGCAGTCACTTTGCGCCAAGTGCGCGGCCGCCGCTGGGGGAGGGGAGACGCACGTAAGCATCCGCGGAAGGAGCCGGACCGTCAACAGCGACCCCACCGCAAGACCCTGACCTCCGCCACCACCATCACCACCGCCGGGCCTGCTCCTCCTATTCCCGTCACCGCCGGGGCCCGACATGGCCCGAGCCTCGCAGCTTCTCACCGCCGCCTGGAGCCATCGCAGAAGGAGGGACCGGCGGCAGGTCGGCTAGGCCCGGGATAGGCCTCGCCACATTCCTGGAGCAGGGAGCGTGACCCTCCTCTCACCCCGGGATCGGTCCGTGGATCTGTGAGGCCCAGGCCGGCCTGCATCCCTGGGACACTCTCAGCCTCCCCCTCCCTGTGACCCCCCACACCAGGCCCCGCGTCCCCGGACCCCCCACAGCCGGGGTGTAGAAGGGGGGTTGATCCCCCTGGGGGGAGCTCTGTGCGATCTGTTACCCCCCACCCCCTCCTCTCCCGGGAGCTGGGCTTGCTGTGTGTAACCCGGTGCTGAGCCCTCTGCTCCTTCCCAGGGAGACACCACCATCATGGAGACCAAGACCATCGTGTATGATCTGGACACCTCTGGGGGGCTCATGGAGGTAAGCTGAGTTTACATGGGGGGGGGGGGACTCTCATTAAAATAGGTCTTTCTTTTTGTTCACATGTCATCAATCCTTGTGCACAGTATGTGTACTTCCAATAAAGACATTACAGATATGCACGTACTATTGTGCACAGAGGTTTCTTTGAATAGGCATCTCCAGTCCCAGAGGGTTTGTGTTTGCACATAATCTGCTCCTTTCTTTGGACATCGGATAAAATGCAACAACACACGTTGCAGCCCCCTCCTTGATTTTTTTGGTTGTTGTTGTTGTTTATTTTTATTTTATTTTTAAAGTCGCATCCTATAGATTTCTCTGTGGATTAAAGCTTGTAGTGCTCTGAGGTTCTGTGTGCTTTTTTTATTTTTTTTTATTATTCAGCTTTGTTGCAAGCCCACACTTCAGTTTGTAGGAAGGTTTTGCAGCTCTGGCCTCCCTGGTTTATAATAAAGGTGGGAGGAGGCCACATTCGTAGTGCTGTCTAATTCCTGATTTGGTGCCAGTTGCAGCTTGCTTCTTACTATGCTGTGTATATGGAATAAGCGCTCATGGAAGAGCTTTTTGTGTGTTTTGAGAGTGAAGATAAAGCAAAGTCAGAAGTAGAGTAGACTGAGCATGTTTATTGTAGATTTCTACCTGTGTGGACAACAGGACCTAGTTTGCATTGAAAAAGATAGATGCATTTTGTGAATCAACGTTTACAGAGGTTTCCTTTATAAAGCTAAGGAATTAATAGGGTGAAACATAAAGAGAGGGAGTTGGCTTGCAAAGGTTTATAGTGCACAGTATCTGCATGTGCCTTTTCTTTGCATTTCTTCAGTCACTGCCGGAATGTTTAACAGCAAGTTGTTCGATAGCCATACCTTATGCAGTCTGTTACGTTGCTATTGTTAAGGTGGGGAGGGGAAAGATCCATTGTTTGAACTACCAAGCAGTGCTTCTTTGAAAGAGCAGTTTGATACCTTGTCTAAATAATGTACTCCTCCTGCCTTACCTCAACCAGCAAATCCAAGCCTTGTTGGCTCCCCCGAAAAGTGAAGAAGGAGAGAAGAAAAGCAGGAAGCCTGAGAAAGAGCCCAGAAGAAGCGGAAGAGCAACCAATCATGACAGCTGTGATAGCTGCAAGGAAGGTGGTGATCTGTTGTGTTGTGACCATTGCCCGGCTGCCTTCCATCTCCAGTGTTGGTGAGTGTTGCAGACAATGGGGGGCACTGTTGCTCCCTCATTATGTTTTTCTTTAGATTGCCAGCATATTGGGTACCAAGTTGTTTCCTTTACAAAGGGGACGATATATTCCCCAGCATCTGTGTACTAAATATCTTCTTCGACCTTTTAGAACATAGGGTGGTGGCTGCGCTCCTCCCTTATCCTTGTGATACATATACTATTATGCTTCCACTTAAGAACGTGATATATTTAGATAACCTAAGGCTGGATCTTTTTGTTTGTGTGTGGGGTTTTTTTTTGCTTTTGTTAGTTTTATTTTTTCCTCTAAATGGATGAAGCATTGCATGCCGGACTCATTGATTTAGTGATTGATGAATTGCCATCACGGTTTATTACATGAATGAAAGTAACAAATCATAGCTTGTTCGTTGTACTCTTCATTATTAAATGGCATTTCACAGAAATAGTGAATTCCTACAAATAGTGGCTTTTGTTCTGACCACTGAGAGGGTTGTTTATGCATGAATCCATTGATCTGCATTAAAGGTTGTTTACGTATTGAATGCTATATGGTATAAAGCAGTATTGGCTAACCTCGTTACCCAGAGACATACCGAGTGTGCTTTTGTCAGTGATGTGGGTAGGCACAATCCTGTGCATACCCAATGCAGTTGCTTAGTTTCCTCAAGATGATGAGCTGTTGTGGGAAATGCAACCCATGATGCTCAGCCAGCTAGTTCCCTGGCTAAAGACTTGGCAAAGATAGTGCACAACAACTGCAGTGACAAATATTAGTTAATTATTTTAGGTATGCATTCTAGCAAACGGTTAATTGTAGAGCGTCTGCTTTTATTGTTGTTCAGTTATTTCCTATCGTGTGAGATTTTATTTTGAAATAAAAAGTTGATTCCCAACTGTGTCATTTTTGTTCTTTTAGAAATCACTCTGCAAACAAGCAGCACAGCCAAAGTTGTGAAATGATTCATGGTTACTCTGTAGTAATAATAAACCATTATAAACCACTAGTTTGTGACTGCTTTTTGCTACTTTTAGATACATCTCAGTGGAAGCTATTCTTTTTGTCAGTTTGTGAAGGTGCACTGTGCGTGTCTGTCATTAATCTATGCAAGCTTTATCCTTGTTGGAGTAATAAGGATCATGTTTGCCTTTCACCACGTAGACCTCATTACAGATTCCTCTTCCATTAATATCACGCTTCTCTGTGTTCGAGAGCTGGACTGAAGCTCGTTGGATTTATTAAGAGGCCAGCAACATGTTGCCCTCTGGGATGGAAAAGCTCTTTACCTGACTCTTTTTAAATATTTCCACCTAGTGATGTTTGTCACACAGATATGTGTACTCTGTGTCCATCTTCGTGTTACAAAATAGTGACATTTATATTTGCCCTCAGAACAAACTATAATTCCTACTGTTATAAGTCTTTTTTTTTTTTTTTTTTTTTATAAAAACAAGTTCAGTAGTGCTTGGAATTGTGCCAGCATTGTTGAAGGCCCACATCCCTCTCCTATTTAAGGAATATGGTTTATGTCTGGTGAATTCTAGAGCTCTATAGCCATTGGATTTGACTTGCACTGTAGCGCTTTTACGTATTTATATGTTTACTTTGTAAACATTTGCATCGTAGCCCTTTGTATTTGATTGGTGTACTTTTATGTCATACTTTCTACTTGCTTTATGTTTACACTACAGTACTAAAATATTTTTTAGTCTGGCATTGGTGCAAGAAAGGGAGGGTGGGTATATAAAAAAAAAAGCTTGTGACCCTAAACAATTTTAGGCCTAGAATTTTTTTATTTATTTAATATGGATTACATAGCTCTTAAATGCATGTAAAACATCAATTACATGTAGAGATTGTAAGTGAAGGGTATCTAAATTGTAAAGTTATGTTCATTTATTAATACAAATTTTAGAAAATCATTTACTTAGTGTATACAGAATTATTGGGGCAATATAATTTTAATAGATTATGTGATATCCATATTCTTACAATATCTGTTCGTCATAAAAGCAGAAATTATATTTTGTCAAGTACACCTTGTTTCTGAGGATCTTTAACCCCTTAAGGACCAAACTTCTGGAATAAAATGGAATCCTGACATGTCACACATGTCATGTGTCCTTAAGGGGTTAAAGAAAGTGAAGGTGTTTTTAGAAACCGTTTTATAGAATTGTCTTTGTGTTGACCATAATGCCTTCAACCAGTATACATAACCAGCCAGAATTTGTGTATAATGGGGCTTTACAGGTTGCAAATCCAACCTGCAAACAATCCTTGAATCATTCTTGCTGTGTTTTATGTCCAATCTTTCACTTTCATGATTGCTAGAATGCAGCTATAAAGATTGACTTTCAACAGTTGCATCACGAGTTTAGGGTCTTTTATGCTCGCTGTGCAATGGGATAGAGTGGGGCCTAGACAGAGAAGTTAATTTCTTTTCTACGTGTAAATTAGCAGTGGAGCACGTGGTTTGGTAAGTGAATTTGTTGGTTTAAAAAAATGTAAATTTTTGTTTTCAATGTAAAACAAAAATTTGCCTGTATCTATGCACACTTGAGAATACAATGGAAATAAAAGCTTTGCTGCTCCATAGATTTATTTTATGCTGATACTTCAACTATTACATTGTTTGTACAGCGCTACGGAATTTGATGGCGCTATATAAATGATAAAATAATAAACCGGCATAATCACGACCGGCCAGCTTGAACACTTCAAGAGGTGTTTTTTTTTGTTTTTTTTTTTCTCTGTGCTAAAGCATATGACAGATATGACAAATCCCAGGTCGCCATGGCAAATATGAATTTTGTCGTGGCTCCTGAGTGTTTGTCAGCCCTGCGGAGTGCGGAGCCGTGCGGCAAGGCTGCAGAAATTTTCCTGCAGTTCATGCTCTATGCCCTGCTGTGGTGCTGGAAGATAGAATATGATGTCACTAAAGCGCTTGCGTGTATGGAGCCTGTGTGGATATAAATTAAAATGAAGAAAATGTGTGCATCAGTGTGTCTGTTTAGGTTACCTGCCCCCCTTCCAATTGCATGGGAAAGGTGTTTTTAGTTGCGTATTTTCCTACACCATGCTGGTCTCGCTGTGGCTGTTACCACCTCTATGGCTGAGATCATCAATCTTGATAATCTTAGCCAAGCCAGTGCTTTCCTATAGGAAAGCATTGGGAAGCTATTGCGCATGTGCGACAAAACGCTGCACTGTGCCAGTCAGCATCTCCTTATAGACATGCATTGAATCAATGGATATCTATGGGGATTAATCAGCGCTTCCATGCACAGAGGGGAGTTATTGAAAGTAGATGCATCACACTGGACTAGGAATCGTGTCTAGTGGCCATCCGACTGTCACTAGAGGTGTTACTAGGCACCAATGTAAACACTGATTTTTCTTGGAAAAGGCAATGTTTACATTGAAAAGCCTACAAGGACAGGATATAGACACCAGAACCACTACATTAAGCTTTAATGGTTCTGGTGGTTAGTGTCCCTTTAAGAATTGTATTTTTGTCATTGAAAATGAAACTTTCTTAGTTTTAAACAAACTGGCTCCTAGTTTCCAAGCAAAGTTGTCAAGCCCAAAGCTGATGGTTTACAGATTGTGTGTAAGAAAAATGTTGAGATCACACAGCAGCCTGAATATCTGGCCTAGTTGTATAAAAAGCTGTGGTGTGGCATGGGTTCATCAACACAGTATTGTAATATATTTGTTCATATGACACCTTCTACCTTTTGTAATATAGGTTATTTAACCTTTGCTGTATAAACACGACTGGCATCATAACACACTGAAGGGTGGTGACAGAGGCAGGAAATGTTTCAGTACAGGTTACTAAACATGTAATTGCTTCTGTGGAAAGTGCTATTTCCTAGTCTGTCATTTGGGAGACCCATATTTATTCTGTTTTTCTGGGGCATTGTATATTATACAGTTTAATGCATTTCCTTTGGAGTGTTTTTGCATAATTAAACCGGCCTGGTCATTGCCAGGATTATAGAACTAGTAAAACAAATATATTCTGTCGATAAGTGAAATATATTCTCAGTTTCTGTTTATTTTGCTTATAGGTAGCAGGAAATATCAATGTTTCATACACTTGCCTTTTCCCAGTTCCCAGTGCTCGAAATTGCTTTGTATTCCTACTTTTTATTGCAGATAAGTCAAAATCTGATGTTTATCTCAGACTGTGGTATGTTTAATGACTTGTTCAGGGTTATTTAAACCCCAGGGATTTGTGGTGAAATGATATCAGATGTAGACTATATTTTGTCTACATGTTGTTTAAGAATGACCATCTCATCTGCGTTAAGCATGGTTATATAACTCCATAATGTTGACCTGCATTTTAAGTTGCCTATAGAGTTGCCAAGCTCACTGTTTAGTATAGCCGTGTGAGAGTGCCTTTAACGTTTAGAACATTTTCAAAGCTTTCATAATTCCCGCTCAATTGGTGTCATATTCTGCATTTTTTTCAAACCTTATTAAAATATAGCAAAGCAAATATAGCCTAATATTACAGCAGATTTCACTTAAAGGAGCACTATAGGGTCAGGAACACAAACATGTATTCCTGACCCTATAGTGTTAAAACCACTATCTGGCCCCCTTTGCCTCCCTAAAGATTGTGAAATCTTACTTGTATACAAGTCTGAAGCTGCTGCCTGTGAACTTCCTCTGACATCAGAAGTGGTGGCATGATCCAATCACAATGCTTCCCCATAGGATTGGCTGAGACTGACAAGGAGGCAGATCAGGGGCAGAGCCAGCATGATTCAAACACAGCCCTGGCCAATCAGCATCTCCTCAGAAAGATGAATTGAATCAATGAATCTCTATGAGGAACGTTCAGTGTCTGCATGCAGAAGGAGGAGATACTGAATGCTTGAATGCATTTTAGGCAGCCATGACCCAGGAAGGATCTCTAACAGCCATCTGAGGAGTGACCAGTGAAGTTATCACTAGGCTCTAATGTAAACACTGCATTTTCTCTGAAAAGACAGTGTTTACAGCAAAAGGCCTGAAGGTAATGATTCTACTCATCAGAACAAATTCAATAAGCTGTAGTTGTTCTGGTGATTATAGTGTCCCTTTAAGGTGATAGTTTTGCTTGTACAATAGTATAATTATGTGACACAAAAGCAAAAAAATTTCAGTTCTGCAAGAAAACAATATTTCTGCGACAAATTGTTTTGTAGTATCTTTTAATATGCTTAGTGGACACAAGTTTATTAAAATTATGTTGATTGTTTAATTCGGTAAGATTATCAACTACTTTAAATGTTGCGTTATTGTATGTGCATTATGGAGTTATTGTATGTGCATTAAAGTATGTTCTTTAAGGAGGGCCTACCAAAAAAAAAATGGTTTTGGTTCTGGTCATTTTGTGACTAGCTGACTCCCAGTATAAGGTCTGTACAGCCAAATCCTTTAGTAAAATACATTCAAATTAAAACTGTAGTTTGGCAAGTGCCAGCAACGATGACTGAGTCTGCAGCGAGAAACTGTATTAGACTAGTTACCCAATGTGACCTCTGGGAGCTGCCTTGGTTTCAGTGCTGTTAAAGCTTGCTCTCTAAGCATACGCAAGGAGATAATATGGCACTCAGCACAGTCTTTCAGTAAGAAGGTCAAGCATGGACTGCTGTATATTTCTCAATAGTATTTTGCTAGACCTTTCACATGTTCTTATATATTGCCACTGCATTTTAATTTCTTGGAGGGACAAAGCGATTTTAGAAAAGCATACATACGGGTATATCATTAACTCTTTTAAATTATCTTACTGTGAAATTTAGATTATCACTTTATATAGTGCCATTATTTTCCACAATGTTATACATTAAAGGGAAACCTGATTGCTCTCAGCCAATGAGCTAAGCCCTACACACTCTGGGTTAGCTCAGGCAGAGAAGCATTTGGCGGGCTCCAAGTAAGAAGTCAAATTATTACAAAACTGTTTGGCTACTTACATTGAACGGTGCCAATGCACTTCTGGCACCATAACTGCAACAGCATGCTATGGTGGTTATGGTGCTTTGAGCGTTCTTTTAATCTGACTCAAAATTCTTCTAAGGTTTGTCATAATTTGCTGTGAATATATTCAGTCATCCTTTTATTATAATATACACAATTAATTGGTTGGGCTGGGGACCTAAATAGTTTAACACTAAAGTGTCAAGAATACATGAATGTATTCCTGACACTATAGTGTTCCTTTAAGTTATAGGTTTTTGTTTCAAAACATCGGGTGTAGATATAGACAAAGGTTTTAAGTGTGGGTATATGCATGTGTCTTTAACTAAGACTGACCACATTATGACTTCATTACAAGCTAAGCTGGAAAGACTTCACATATGCTAGCTAGAGGATATTTAGTCCCAGAAGTACTTGAGTGCTCCATAGAGTTTCATCATTAATAGGCCCTCCAAACAATGGAGAATTAAAATAGTAGACTGTGTGTGTATATATAATCTAAATTTATTTTAAAAGTATGTATGTGTAAAAAAAAAATAGATAAAATTTGTATCTTGTAATACCTGTTTTATTGGACTAACAGAATTTTTTAATGACGAGCTTTCAGGAGAACCTCCCTTTCTCAAGTCTAATGCATTTCTGAGCAAGACACATATAATTCAAAGTTGAGTTGTGATAAAGGGGTTAAAGAGACATGAGTGCAGATAAGACAAAAGTTTGATAGAGAATAGACTCCATTGTTGCAGAGGGTCTTAAAGGAAAACTCCAGTGCAGCGTGAGGACGTTCAGCGACGCTCTAGCACAGATAATCTGTGCTATGAGTCAGGAAGTGACCTCTAGTGGCTGTCTAGTAGACAGCCATTAGAGGTGGATTAACCCTGCAAGGTAATTATTGCAGTTTATAAAAAAAAACTGCAATAATTACCTTGCAGGGTTAAGAGTAGTGGGAGTTTGCACCCAGACCACTCCAAAGGGCAGAAGTGGTCTGGGTGCCTGGAGTGTCCCTTTAAATATCTTGTGTGAAGGGGGGAGAGAGAGAAAACAAGCAAGCAGTGCAGAAGATGTTGCTAGAAGGGGAGAGTAAAAATATTAAATAATTACTTGTATTAAGAATGCATGAATTCCCATCCAAGTACATGTATTCGGGCATTTGGTTGTATTTATATGTATATTGTTATATGTACTTGTGTATACTTGTACACATACACTACTTGTGTATATGTACATATGTGTGTGCGTGTCTGTGTATACTGGATATAGGCTATCATGCATATATTGTAACTCTTGGATGGGAATTCATGCATTCTTAATATATAATTTTTAATTTTTTTTTATATTTTTACTCTCCATTTCTAGCACCATCTCTCTCTCTCTCTCTCTCTCCTCCTCCCCCCCCCCCCCCCCTAACTCTGTGATCTTCACACAAGATATTTAAGACCCTCTGCAACAATTGTGTCTATTCTCTATCAAACCTGTCTTATCTGCACTCATGTCGCTTCAACCGCTGTATCACAACTCAACTTTGAATCCTATGTGTCGTCTTGCTCAGAAATGCTTTAGACGTGAGAAAGGGAGATTCTCCCAAAAGCTTATAATTAAAAAAAATTCTGTTAGTCCAATTAAAAAGGTATTACAAGATACAATTTTTTTTTTTTTTTACATCTACATCACTGTACTAATACGGCTACAATCTCCCTCTCTATCTATCTATTTAAAAAAAAAAAAAAATATATATATATATATATATATATATATATATATATATATATATATATATATATATATATATATATATATATATATATATATATATATATATATATATATATAAACATTCTCTGTAGGCTGCCGATCCATCATCCACCTCTTGGCATGACCAATCCCTTTTCCAGATTTGAACACAATGGAAAGATGTACTCATTAAATCGCTTTTATGCAGGTATATTTTCAAGATTTACTATAGTAACCTGTTTCAAATTCACTTCAACTTGAGTCGTCACATGTTAAAGATGTGCTATCCAGTAAGTCCCAGCTGGCTTTGCTAGAGCATTAATTATTCGAAATAACAACTGGGCGATTTCTAATCGCGTTATGGAAGCATCCTGTTACGGTTTTGACAGTGTTTTGCTTTTTTACGTTTCATCTGATGGTATAAATTGCCTTTATTCCAGATTGTTTCTTTAGCACATGGTGTCAAATCATCTCTGAAAAGATTAAACTTTTGGACCACATTGTAAGTGGGGGTAGAGGAGGGGGTTGTCACCTTCCAGGAATTGTAATATTATGTTTACTTCTCCTCCGTGTATCTTTAAAAATATATATATGGGGGGAGGGGGGAGAACAGTTCTTCTCTGGTCAAGGAAGTTCCAAGTTTTGGCTTATTTCAAAGTAGTGATATGCTGTATTTCTAGGCCTCAAAAATATGCACCTGGAAAAGCTGCAAAAGAAAATCTATATGTCTTTAGTGGTTTCAAGGTACAGATTAAATTTTTTTTTTTTTTTTTTTTTTTTTTTAAAACATGTCCGTACGTGACCTGTACTTGCATAAGTATGTACTAAGGTATATAATATACACAGCTACATAGTGTGACTCCCATAACATTTAGCCAGCCAATCACATGGTAGTAAAACATGATAGCAGCTTGGCAATAATTTGGTACATTTCTTCCAACGAGGAACAATAAAGCAAGTAACTTGTTAGAATGCGTATGCTTCTGATTTTTGTTCACACTTCTTCCTTTTAAATGTATCACCACACCGCCAAACATTCATTCTTACATTTAGTAGTCTGCAAACCATAGCATAATAAACCTTGCTTGGTATTAACTATCCAGTAGTGTCCAGGAATATTGGCTACATGATACAGACAACCCAATAATAATAGTCGTGAAAAAGCACACAGGAAATCAGAAAACATTGTTTGTTTGATATCCACTCAATGGGGTGTTTGCTGCCCTGAAACTTAAAAGATTAGCAGGTACCGTACTTAGAAAAGAGAATTCAGTCTGCAAATGCAGTCTGCTTAATGTAGTGGTATAGTGCTTGAAGTGTTTCTTTACAGATGTTGGTTTGTGAAATAACCTTGTCAAGGCTAGTGCTTGAGTATTTGATTCTCTGAAGTCTCTCAATGCTGGTACCCTTTTAGACTAGAACATTCTAGTTTATGTCTGCATGATCATTCTAGACTTGGAGTCTGCACCAAGTGGCGGCCTGCCAACCTCAGAAATTTAAGACATTAGGGATACTCTGGCATTTCTCACCACCGGCGGGCACTCCTTTGGCACTGCAGATATTTGTGTATGTCTTTTGCCAGGATATTCATACAGTAATCTGGCTGGCTGAGCATCTTGGGAAATGTTCTTCTGCCTACAGCTATAGTGCCCGCAGTCTGCAGATACTAGCACAGCTCCTGTCTCTTTCTACCATTGCTCTGTTATCTTTGTTTCTGCTACAAGTCATGACATAACCAGTGCGACTGAGATGTTCTCCTTCCTGGTTCTATGTGATGAAAGAGTTTGTTTGTCACAATGTTGGCGTGGAAAGCCAGGATTAAAACAAAGTCTGCTTTATTGTATCAATCAAAGATCTGAATTACATTGGCTTTCATTAGATTCAGGTGGTGGCAATTTTGGTATAGGAGTCTACAAATGTTTTCTAAAAAATTGGATTCACTGATTTTTTTTTTTTTTTACATTTAAAAAAAATAAATAAATAAAAACTTTCTCTAAGCTGAGGAAGGTTAAACATAAAAGTTGGGTGTCAGCAGTATCCTCTTCAGGGGCACTGACTTTTAGAATGTGTTGAGCAATCTTATAAACTTGCTCATTACACTTAAAGGATGTGTAGCGGGTGAAAGGCACATTCTGTTGGATTTAGACAGTTACAAAAAGGGGCTTTTAGTCGTTTTTATTGGGTCTGATCACATCAGCGTACATGCTCTGTCGTTTTACTACTAAGATTAGAAAAGTTGTGAGTCCCTCTGTTAAAGTTTATATTTTGTCCTAATTGTCTTAAATTGCAAATCAAAGATTTTGTCCCCAAGAACTTTTGTAACTTTCTGAATAGACTGTGTACACTCGGCGTTTAAGATAGTTTTTGTTTTTGTCTTTTTGGTTTCTTTTACACCATATAACTCACAACTTGAAAACCAATATAAAGATCCTCCAAATTAAAGGAATAATGAAATCCAATATGGGTACTTCAAACAGCAGCAATATTTTTGCCTATTTACAGTTGTAAAAATAAAACTGAGTGAGTAGCACAAACCCAATGAACTTTTCTTTGTATTTATAGAGAGCGAAAAAAACATGCATTAACCTGACAGTCTTGTTTGCAAATGATAAGGCGTGGAGTTGCCACAGATACGTGTGGAACGTTTCTGTGGGATAAGTGTTTTGCGTAAGAAAGGTTTACTCATTCTTGTGATTTGTATGTGACCAGCTATTTCCTGCCTTCAAGGCAATCTATCAAGCCAAATCATGCCTGTGGGTAGGGTATTTCCCATCTATATCGTGGTCAGAGATCTGCATACTCTGCAACACCAGGATAGGTTACACATTGAACATTCATGTAGACAAGGCAACATTTCGACCACCAGCTGGGTCTTTACCAAACTTTATTCCCAAAGTCCACTGTTGCTCCATGGATTAACAGTTAACTTCTTCACTAACAAGTGGTTTGCATAAATAAACCAGAATGCTTATTTTGGGTATCCTGGAAAGTAATCTTTAAATGTATTTTTAGTTTCAGTATGCATAAATAGCACATTATTTAATGGAAGCAAAAATGAAAAAACAATTGGCACAGAAACACTGTTAAAAATAATTTACCAAATGTAGTTACAGATAAGGAAACAATTTAGTATAATTATAATCTGTTACATACGTTGCCAATATCATATCACCCTCATGTATATACACACTTTGTTACATGCACACATACATACTCACTGATACAATTGCCAGAAAGAATAACACATGGATATTCAGTGACACATTCTGAGGCACACATAGTGTCAGAGACACTAATGCAAACTCACTCAAACACCAAAATACACAGTCACACAAACATTTACTTTAGGGGTGATAGTGTGCTGCTGTAGCCTCAGTCTCAGACCTTACTGATTTCCTTCTCCATTATGTGAAGTGTAGCTTTACATAGTAATGAAGGTCAGAAATCTGTCTGACTGCTGCCAGTCTCTCGGCACACTTAATGCTCTAACCCTGCCAGCCCTCTAAGGTTACCTCCTTATCTGGGAGGCAGGATGGTTGGCATCCCCATATCAGCCACACTCCAATTGCCTCCCTCTGGGAGGGTGGTGATGGTCTCTCTGCTCTGCCAGTAGCTCCAGCAGTCTCTCATGCGGTGTTTATGGAGTGCACTGCAGGATGTGATGTCTCCTGTCATTGCTGTCAATGAATACAGGAGAGTGAAGAACAGGCTGCAGCCCTTTCCCGTACACCCATGCCCCCACTCTGTGCTGTAGAATTGCCATAATGGTTTGATCTCAGACAAGAGGGCGGAGCCAGCCGGGAGGAGACACGCACAGCGCTGGAAAAAACTGCACTATTAGAACTCCTTTCTGACCCTATAGTGTTCCTTTAAGAAACCGCAGTATTTACATTGCAGGGTTAACATCTCCTCTAGTGGCTGTCATACTGATAGCCACTTGAGGCGCTTCCGCAGCACTGGTCCATTTAAAACGCGGTAATGTGACGCGGAAGTCACCCCATAGGAAAGCACTGATGCTCTTCTATGAGAAGTGTTAGATTTGGCAACAATGGAAGAGACAATGACATTGCAGTAGGCGTAGAGTAGAGGCATCGCTACAATACCCCCCTCACTGTCGGGCCCCCGAGTGATCGCTCCTCCTGTAGCTATCACTTCTGTGTTGCTCCACGTGGAGCCTGGCAGTGTAGTGCAGGGCATCGGAAGCCATCAGGCAGGCTTCCGATGCTCTGCCTGTACTAGGTGCCTTGAGGGGCCGAGGCACTACGTTAAAATAAAAATTAACCCCTACCCCCTGCTCTCCCATGTACTTACTGATCGCCACCGTTCCCCCGCCGGCGATCGGTCTTCTGCTTCACTGGGGGGACTGTGACAGCCCAGACAGTCTCCCCTGTGCAAACTAGGACCCCCAGGGGCCATGTGACCGCTCTAAAAGAGCGGTCACATGGCCGCAATAGGAGTCCACAGTGCTGCCAGCAGGGGGTGAAAGAAGTAAAAACATAAATAAAATTAAAGTTAATAAATGTAAAAAAAAAATATGTATACATGAGGTGTGTGTGTGTATATGTATATATAATACCTCTTACTAAGTGTATTTTTATAATATATACATATATTAATATAAAAATACACTTAGAGTAAAATTACACGTGTGTGTGTGTGTGTGTGTGTGTGTGTATATATATATATATATATATATATATATATATTATTAAAAATAAAATAAAAATAATGTTAAATATTTATATCAAAATACACTTAGAATGAAATTATATATCTATATTTGTGTATTATATATACACACATGTAATTTTACTCTAAGTGTATTTTTATATTAATATATTATGTATTAATTATTTTTTATTAGATATATATATATTTATATTTATATGTAAATCCTCTTAACGACAAAAAAGTCGTTAAGGATTGCTGAGCCCTGGACTTACCTGGACCGGTTATCCACGGCGATCACGGTCGGGGTGGGGGGGGGGGCGGATTGCGAAAATACCCCATTTGGAATAACGTGGGTTGTCTTCATTTGAAAATGGTATGCCATGATGGGGTTATTTCACATTCCTGGGCTACCATATTGTCTCAAAAGGCAACACAGACCCAGCAAACGAATCTGGCAAACTGAATTGGGCAAGCCCTATATTGACCCTGAAACTTTCCAAAACACCATAAAACCTGTACATGGGGGCGATTGTTATACTCGGCAGACTTCGCAGAACACAAATATGAGTGTTTAAAACCATAAGACTTATCACGACGATGAAATCACCAGTAAAAGTGCAGTTTTTGTGGCAAAAAACAAATGTGAACTGTAACTTTGGCCAGCGTTTGTGGCGAAGTGGCTACTACAAAAGACTGGACATACCCTATTTTGAATACTGTGTGTTGTCTACTTTTACAAATGGTATGCCATGATGGGGTTAATTTTCATTCCTGGGCTGCTATATGGTCTCAAAGGCAACATAGGCCCAGCAATCCAATCTGGCAAATTTCAATGTGCAAACATGGGAAAGGGGAAAGCCCTACATTTGACCCCTTTAAGTTTGCAAAAAAACATAAAACCTGTACACTGAGGGCACGGTTGTATTCAGGAGATGCTTTGCCGATCTGAATTACCTTCCCCAGGGCTCAATTTCAGCTCGCAATCTGTGATGAGGCGAGTGGAAAATTTGAGCCTTGTATACGTCATACCTCTCCATATTGGAAGGTATTGAAGTGGGATTTTAGGTGAGCTGACTGTTAAGGAGGCGGCCCCTTGCAGGGCACAGTATTTATGAATCTCTCTGGCCTGGACTTGATGTCCAGAGATCACTATTAGCTGTAAGAGCTGTCTATTGATTGAGATGACGAACACCAGGGAGCAATCATGTATGGTGACCATACTACCTTTTTAAATTAGGAAAACCTGGATAACAGAATGCATCCAGCTTATCACTAATGATTTTAAATGCTGCAGGGCAGAAACCGTTACACCCCAAAAAGAAGCAAACTATGGTTTCTCTATATCACCCAAGCACATCCCTTTGCCTCCTGCTGGATGTTTCATCTTGCTTTGGGTTGGTTATCTGTAGCTTGTCCATAAATTATTTTAAAGGGATAATCTAGTCCCTATAATTTAATCTCGTTGAAGTGGTAATGGTGGCTAGCGCAATGCAATGGGAACACACTCTACTTTCCATGTCAGGAACCCAAATTGTCTGCTTTTATTTTTAGTGGGGTGAAGTGTTTGGGGTGCCTAGAGTGTCCCTTTCAGAGGATTTTCTCTATTTTCTCAGACTTTGTAGTTCCAGGATAGTCTTTCCTTATATATCATCCGATTTCATTTGGAAATAAGATCTCCATGTAATTGGCTTTTATCAATGTAAAGTAGTAGAAGTGGAGCAAATGTATATGGGTGGGAACGTTCCTCTACCATTCTAAACAGATCTTCTATGTTAGGGACTTGTTTCTTATCAACGAACATTCATCTATCCTTTTTTTTTTTGTAATTCCTAATTTCCCAACCTACCATGCAATATGTATTGGGTAGATATACCTGTTCCCATGCCAGTCTGTGACTATTTTTTATGCCATGCAGTTATTTTGCTGTTTGGCTCCTAGATTTAGTAATAAAGAATTAATACATATGCCAGAACATAGAAATACATGGTGTGCAAATATCCACCCCAGTCATAGAATGTTTTTTTTTTTTAAATGTTATAATTTGGTTACAAATTACAGAACATAATTAATAACCTATTGTGAATTGTTTGTAATGAGTAATATTCTACATGTTCCTTTTTTTTTTATCCAAATGTGTTGCTTATATAAAATAAAAAAGGTCCCCCCCCCCCCCCCCCCCCCCCATATCTCAGATTTAAAGTAGGGCCTTGCACACATACAATGCTTCACATTGCAAGAATGTGACGTTCCAGCATTGTTTCATAGAGGTCAGTGCAGCAGAAGCACCTCTAGTGGCTACAGGTTTGTTTAACCATGGAATATAAAATGCATTGTTTTATATTGCAAAGTTAAAATGACAGGCCCACTACACCCAAACCACTTCATTGAGGTGAAGTGGTCTGGATGACTTTAGCGTTCATTTAAGGAATGTGACCTTTAATTCAGAGCACTATAAAATGCCTCAACATTTGAGAACGTATTCCACTACTATGATAAGCAATATTAATCTGGTAAATGTATAGCATACACTAAGTGCTTTTACTTGCCTTAATCCAAAAAATGCACTATACTCTCCATTTGTATGTGTGGGATTTTAAATTGTGCGTGCAATTCCCTAATGGAATGTTTCTCCTTCCTGAAATACAATTGTCTAACTTGCGCTTGCCAATTTCCTTATTGTGTATAGCTACATTTTAGATAAAGTAAAATTGCATTTTAAAGTAGTTTGATCACATCTGTGTCTCTGTATTATAGCTGGTTTTTTTTTTGTGTGAAAACTGTTCTATGTAATCAAAACTCAAGCAATTTGCCAAGTTCCTTTATCAGCTAAATTTGTGGATCTTAACGTGCATATTTCACAAATACCTTTACTTTAGAATATAAGAAAATTTCATTATTGTTTTAATTTGGGGGGGGGGGGAGGGGGGAGTTAAGTTTGTAGAGAAATAATCAATTGATGAAACAAACTTGTAAGTATTACTACCCAGGGGATCTGAAGTCTGAACTGCTTTTTCAGAGACATATTATTTAAGTGTTTAATACTTCTGCTTCCTGTCACATTATCAAGTCAATGAATTAGGATTAAACTTGTCCTATTGTGAGTACACTGCCAAGCGGGTTCATCACTGAATCCATATTGGTACCCAGCCGTGCAGAATGATAAGAATGCCTCCTATGCATTGCTATTTCTTAAAGGATGACTGACCACACAGCAAGTGAATTATAATCACTTTGGAACAAACACACCCGTATCTTTCGCACAGGTTTATTAATTCATGCCTTTAAATACAAATATGGAGTCGTATACATTGTAAAGAAACACTATAGCTTTCTGAACACTAGTCTGTATTCCTAACACGATAGTGCCGTTTATATTCAGGGCCCCTTTTTGCAAACTACAAATTGTTTTTTAAAAAGCTTTTAACTTGCAATTTTCCAGCACTAAGGTTCCTTCATTACTTCAGCCTCACACAATGTCCAATCCGGTGTTCCTTATAGAGGTACGATGGGGTGCGCAGTAAGTGCATTATTTATATATATATATATATATATATATATATATATATATATATATATATATATATATATATATATATATTTATATATATATATATATATATTTATTTCCACTTTCTTAATTAAGGATAAACAATTTCCTGTGTCCAGAAACTGTTTTTTTTTTTTTTGTTTTTTTTTTTAATCATCATCAGAAAAGTTAGAGGAATTTTTTAGCAGATAATGGACAAATGGCAACTGAAAAACGTTTTCTGGGATTAACGGCAATATAAAAGAAGGATATTGACTGACACCTGTCAGGGGGGTAAATTAAAATTGTCTTGATAACTTGCTATTCTGCACTGGTTCCTTTGTGTAGATATATTTATATATTTTTTTTTCTTTCATGTTCGTGTACCGAATTGAAGGGTGCAGATGAGTGATGGATCTAACGAGGAAGTAAATTGATAAGATGTGTGCTGTGCCACGTAAATTAGTTCCATTTTGATTAGGGTGACATGGCTTATCAAGTCGCTTAACATTATTTGTACAAGATTTATGGACTAGTTGATATTTTACTGATTCGTTTGAAGGTTCTTTTATTTATTTTTTCAATACCTGTATATTTTATTTTCAGTGGTACATAAGTACAAACTATTAATAACCACTGCAATGATAAAACCATTCCACATATCTTCATTCAACCTAAAATTTAGAGCTCTATGATAATATACTTCTGCACAGAATGCACCTGTCATGGTGTCAGTGGTTGGGCTGTCTGCTCCGGGATTCGGGCGCTTATCTCAGAAGCCGCGAAAGACCTGAATGGGTCGAAACGCCTGTTAATTTTTGATGCAATACCTACTGGAATAAACTCCCTTTTTTCACTTACTAAGTCCTCAGAGTGCATATCTTTATTTTTGTGTGTGTATATATATATATATATATATATATATATATATATATATATATATATATATATAATTAGTATCCTATTGTAACAATGCAATGTTTTATGGATGTTTTATACCCTGTATTTTTGAAACAATTATTTTTTTCAAAAAAGTGTGTTACAGCTTTAAACATGTTTTAGACTTTTAACAAAGGTAATAATCACATATGTTTCCTTTTTCTTTTCACTCCCTTCTTTTAGATTTTCCTTCTTTCTACAGCTTTATACATATTGTGACCATAGCAAGTAAAACATAGAAAAACAAAGTAAAATCTTTAACTCCCTTCCCCATTCCCTTTTTTTTTTTTTTTTCTTGGGTTGGATTTGGGTCTTTAGTAAATTGTTATTAAAGGTTATAACTATGGTGGTCTGTTTACTTTCACTTGGATGCTGGTATGATGTGCCCTGTATGCAGTTCTATAGTAATTCTATTTTTGAAGCAGCAACATATTCTGCCATAATAATAATAATAAAAAAAAAAAAAAAAACTGGGCATGAATGTACCTAAAGTGTCGGTATATTTGTGTAGTGACAGCTACTTTTTTTGCACTGCAGCTTTGGTGGGTTATATTTTCTAACCAAGAGCACACCTTCCATCATTGGGAAAATTAAACGGTGAGAGAGGGGCAAACAATAAAAAATATTTTGTGAACAGAGCCCTAAAAGCAAGATTTTATCACACAATTTATTTTTTTTTGGTGACCCTAAAAGATAGACTGTGAAGAATGGGTCAGGACTAAATTCCCGCTACATCCGGGACCCTTTGGAATTCATGCAGAACTGAAGCATAATTCCAAAGTAACTGCTGCCTTCCCAGTCACCCAGAAATCTTCAAATTTGCTTTCCAATTGTGTGTGGTGTCACGTAGATAGGGCCATGTTTATTTAAACCTCCCTATACCTTCCCCTCTCCTAAATTGTGCAATATGCTCTTTAGCAGTTTATTGTGGCAGATCTTTAGTTTAGTACACTGTTAGATGCATGTGGAAGTTTATTTATTTTATTCTTTAAAAAAAAAAAAAAAAATACTAGGGAAACAATGCAGAGAGGAGACATCTTGTGCAATGAAAGGACTTGTTTGAAATCTGTTTTAGCCTTTGCTTCTGAATGGAGGCCCTCAGGAATGTGTCTTGGCAAGTGAAATTACCACCCTGAAAGATCTGGTATGATGTACACGCCACAGCCTGTTGTAGGCAGCGTAGATTGTGGAATATTTAGTCTTAATCACTGCCTACTACTTTTTATTGACAATGTGTACATATCAAGTGGAATAAAAAAACAAAGAAGAAATGTAATGGCTTCAGGAACTAACTGAACTAATCCATTAACAAGGACAGTGCGTGTTTAATATCTATACCACTATACATATTTGGTCATAACATAAAATGGCAGGAATCATTCCCTTGTTGCCATGGCAGCCTATGGGTTATAATTCCCTAGTAACAAGGCAAACAAGCTGGATAATTTACATTGAAATATGTTTAGGGAGAAAAGCAGTAAACTTGGTGAAAGTTCAGTGCTTTGTATTGCTGCTTTTTTATTTCAATTTGAATCATATCTAAGTAAATACATGAGACTTCTTCCCTCATTTCTGTGCTATTATTTACATATACTTTGTACTCAAGATCATGTCTCTAGTAAGACATTTTAAATATTAAATAAAAGACAAACTGCACTCCCAGGATTTTGTTACAAAGAAAATCAATATTGCTGCTTAATTCCACATAGCAACAGGATACATTTTCTCTAAACCACTGAAAATATATTAAAATACATAGTATCCATAGAATGTTTTCTTGAGGGGATATGACTTTGTTGGAATATAACATTTGTTTCCTAATTACATTTTCCATTTAAATAGCAGTCACTTGTGGGTAAAGCTAACATTGTGAAATATGTTCAGTTTTTTCATCTTAGCTGGTATACATCCCATAGACTTCCTGTATACACAACTAGTTACAATGTGTATTCATTCGTATTAGTGCTTTTGTACTAAGGTACTGTTGTACTACTTAAGCAACGAAATAGACTCCAATGGTATATAGAGGACCAGAACCCAGCAAGAATAGCTGTAAAGAGCTTAATATAGTCCTGCATAAATTGAATTTATTTTATAAGTAGCCCCATTTTCATCAGTTGTGACTTCTTTGCTGAATATCTTGTCAGAGGTACTTCAGGATATCTATAGTAGCAAAGTGTACTTCTAGGTAGTCTAGACCTGCAATTTTAAAAAGTACTTTGCTGCCCCGGTATGGCCATGGCTATTGTCACCATTTTTATTACTGCAATCCTACGAAATCCCCGTGGCCAGCCTTGGAAAATTTCACTCACTAAACCAGGCTATGGGTACACACTTAGCAGTTACAGTATGTGTCCAAAATACTTCTCACCCCAATCCCTGCTGTGCACTCATTTATGGGATCAAGCCAAGGGAAGTTTTAAAGGGGAGTATTTATTTATTTTAAATACTTCTTTCTGGCATGATTTTATGGGTTCTTTGTATGCATAGTTTCCCATTAATGATCAGTTTGGTTTTTTTGCTATAAAGAGCTGGACTTTCTAGATACTCTTATAGAAAAGAGTACTGCTCATCTGTGCGTTTCTCTCTGCTTCACTGAGCAGCTTGCTGGGTTTTACAGAAACAGAAAACAACAGATGTAAAGGCGTTTACGCTCACTGTGTAGTATGTTATCAGTTTACTTACTATTTACAGACAGGAGTAATGTTTGCTTATGGAAATCTGGACAGCCGCACGTTGTTGACACATTTTGTTAGTATTTTAAGTATGAAATGTCTTATTGTGGGTTAATTGACATTTTAGTTGTTTTATTTTTATTTTCCATTTGACAGTCTTGATTTTAATATTTGTCGTAACATCTCTTTACTTTTTATTTCCATTTATATTTTGGTATTTTAGAGATGTTCTGAAGCTAGCATGGTTTTTAATGTATGTGTATATTTATTTTATCAGGAAAGATACATTGAGATTTCTCTTGTTTTCAAGTGTGTCCTGGGCCTTTGGCCAATTTTGTTTGTTTTGTGCATATATTTCGCCATTGTCTATATGCACAGTGATCATTCATATACCAAAGACCTGTGAACACCAACCATGACAACCCATAAGCATCAGATAGGGAAGAGAGCCTTGATAAAGTCTCTATAGACCAGCCAAAATGTTGCTACATCTTGTTTGTTGGTTATCGCCACTGTAGGCTAATGTGTTCTCATGCCCTCTTTACCCACTAGTAAAGCCTGTTCTCCAGGTACCCCTACCAGTGCACATCATTGATATAAAGGGTTACTGCAAGCACCATAACCACCTCAGTGTACGTGCAGATTTTCAGAATACAGAGATATTTAATATTGCTGCTGGACTTGTAATTCCATGACTGAGCTTTCTGTGCTTGCTAATGTTTGTCTGCATATTCTACCCATACTGATGCTATTAGCAAGTGAATGAAGAGCAGAAGGAGCATCCGTTTTTTGCAGCTCTGTACTAAACCTTTTAACGTACCTGTGTTATAGCTGTGAGCTTGAATGTTTAGCCCCATAGTCGATCTGCTATTGTATTATAAAAAGGAGCACTCCAAGCATCATAACCACTATAGTCTGTTGTTGTGGTTATGGTGCTTTGAGTGCTCTAACACCTTCCCATAGTAATTTGGCAAACCATTTAAGAAAGGTTTGACAACTTTCCTGGGTCCCACCAGGCACATTTATCAGCGGCAATCCAGTTTCTAACTTGCAAGAATGTCCAGTGGCCTCACATTGGACAAGAGGGTCGACTGAGCGGACTCGGTCAATGACTGAGGTCCTGTATTGGACCTGCTTAGTTCAGGGGAGACATCTGTTATTTGCTGTAGAACACTGCATGTGGTGTAGGCCCTCAGATGACTTAAGTAAAGTTGACTGACTATTCAAAACCATTTTGACAAATAACTTTGTGAAGCTGCAGAAGGCTTTATTGGTTATGGTGCTTCGAGTGTTTCTTTAAGTTGTACATGAAAAATGTTTTTACTGCTATAGCAGGTATATCAAATGAAATACGGCACTACTACATGTTCATCCAAGTATTTGCTGACATTAGCTTCATTAAACAAAATGGTCTTTCTTTTTTTCCACATTCTGTTCTTACATGGATTGTTCTGGAAGTCAATATTTTGTGGGGTGTTTTTTTTTTTATTCTAGTACTAAATAATCTGTTTTTCATTCTCATTGTGCATAATCTTCCCATGGAATTATTTACTAGCACAATTAAGTCCTGGCTTCGACGCCACAAGAAGATCCCTTTAGGAGCACTTTAATGTGATTTCCTTTCTGGCACAATTGAGATCCCTTTCACTAAAACTATCATTCTTGCTGTAATCTGCCACCGACCTAGCTCTCCGGTGCACTCTCTTTCTGACATAGCCCAACTACTAGGTGAAACTGTAGCTCAAGATTTTAATATTGATTGGCTAAATTCTAAAAATAGTCATGTATACTGTTTAAGACTTTGCAGCTAACACAATTCATTTCCTCCCCAAGTCGCATTAATATTAAAAAAAGAACCATACCTTGCTCGATTTGGATTCTCTCCAGTTGTCCTGACAGAATCCAGGAGGCGGGCGTTCTCCCTAACCGTTTCAGTGACCACTGTCTCGTGTACTTCATGCGCAAAATAAAGGCCACTAAATCCCCTCCCAGGATTATAATCACCAGGTCTTTCAAAACATTAAATCTTGAAGCCTTTTTAAATGATCTCAAGAACATACCATGGCACAGATTAGGTCTAATACCAGATCTAGACTCTGCAATTGCATTTTTCAGTCCGAGCTCTTGCTTGTTTGGAATTTGCATGCCCCTTTGCGTAAAGTGCGACTAAAAGGGACACACCTGCCCTGGGTTACAGCTGACCTCATTCAAATGTACCAGTTTAGAGATTCACTTTGGTCAAAGTTCAAGCGTACTGGCTCCATGAACGATCACTGTACTTACAGACAATGGCGAAATGCATGCACAAAACAAACAAAAATGGCAAAGGCCCAATATGTCAGTAAAAATGTGAACAACCTATCAAACCCAAGAAACTTCTTCAAAATTATAAATCGCATACAAACCCCCACAATCCACTCCCAACCTGCCTAACGTCTGCAAATCCTCAACTGTATACATGTATGCAGACGACTAATCTACGCTAGTAAACCCAAGCTACCGCAGCTTGAGGCTGTGCTCCAAAACCAATTCACAGAGGTAGAAAAGTGGATAGCGGATAACAAACTCTTCCTAAACACTGACATAACCGTTAAAATGATCTTTGGAACTGTACCTAAATTACGTAAACTACAAAATCAACAATTGTGTATCAGAACAAGTTCAAATAGCACACCGACAGCAGTCTGCTCTTTTAAATATCTAGGTATGTTGCTAGACCTTAATCTATCCTTTGGCCTTCACATTGAAAAATCTCTTCAAAACGTTACCCAAAACTAGGTGCCCTGTACAGAAACAAATCCTGCCTAAGCCCTACAGTAAGGAAACAGATAGTGCAACAAATGCTAATGCCGGTTGTTGATTATGGGGATGTAGTGTATGAACCCGCAACGCAAACCCACCTTAATAAACTTAATACGCTATATAATTAATTCTGCTACTTTATACTAGAATGGAATTACTTTACCCACCACTGTGACATGTTAAAAGAGCTAAACTGTCTGTCGCTCGAATACCAACGCACTCCTTTCCAGCGTTGTGCATAAGAGCATTTATGAGAAGCTCCCACCCTACTTGAGTAGAATGCTCTCCCCGGTTGTTCCCACCTCCTATAACCTCCGATCCAGTACTAGTACGAAATTTAACATACCGCAATACAAAAATAAAGTGGCTCGATCCTCCTTTTCCTACAGAGCACCGCAATTATGGAATAACCACAGGGACACAGTCAAATCTCAATTCATTAAGCGATCTATGGCAATATACCTCTGCACAGAATGCACTTGTCATGCTTGAATATATTTATTACCTGTTATGTATTACATTTATATAAGTGTATATATATTTATGGTTTGTATTGTATTTTTGTAATATTATATCCTATTGTAACAATGCAGTGTTTTGTGGACCCAGGACATACTTGAAAAGGAGTGAAATCTCAATGTATCCATCCTGGTGAAATATTTTATAAGTAAATAAGTATGTTGATACATATGCTAGGATATCAAGGGCATTTCCTATAAACTTTTCTGACTGTAAATTGGCCGTGTGTTTTGTATAAGTAAGAGGAGTTCTTTAATTAAATGATTATGCATATTGTATTATTGTTTTATTTTAAAACATGTTATTCACTTGCTGCTCTTATTTCCAGCAACCCTCCCCTAAGTGAGGAAATGCTGCCCCCAGGAGAGTGGATGTGTCATCGCTGCACCATACGCAGAAAGGTAAGGCACATTTTATAACTTTATATATAAATATATTTTATCTTATTTTTTTTAAATGTATGCACTTAATAAGCAAACATGTACAACTATAGAAACTAGAAAGTTTAGGGGAATGGGTTGTTTTTTTTTTTTTTGAGTGGGAGGGGAGGAGATTAAGATTAATTAAAATCTCATTTAATATTGTCTCTTTCCATGACCTAGCAGCAGAATATTTTTTTTTTACAATGGAGACTCGGTAGTTAAGCCCCACAGACCTCTGGGCACAGCGCTTTGTGGGGGGGAGAACGGAGCCTGTGAAGAGTGTAACAGGGCTGCTGGATTTATGAACAGGGCAGCGGCCGTCCACCCTGTTTCTTTTCCTTTTATGCCGCAGGTTCCAAAGTTCCGTATAGCCCTCAGGGTCCTCAAAACTCCCGATCAGTAGCGCCAACAGCTCCCTGCTCACTTCGCTGTACTTCTAGGCTGAAATGAGAGCAGTGTGCCATAGTTTTCAGCCAAAATGGCCAGATTTTGCAAGAGCCTCTCCTGCATGTGACCAGTTAGCATGGCGGTCAGGCCCCGTCCCTGTTCACTTTTAATGTCTAAAATAAAAGTATTCAGACCCCTTGAAAATTATGTTTTGGGTTACAAAAAAGATACAAATGTACAAACAATATTGTTACTGCACTCCTCTGCATAGACTTTAGACTTGCACCTGTCATGCCTTAAACAATTTGTGCTCATTAGATTAAGTTTAAGATTTTATCTATTCATTGTGATAGCAGTTTTGTTTTCAAATGTATAAATAAGAAGATAAAAACTATTTAAAAAAATATATATATATTATATATATATATATATATATTTCTCCTAGCTGTCAGTCAATGGCTCAACGTGCCACGGCATTGACTGACAAGGGAAAGCAGAAAAAAAAAATCCCACAAGCGGTCACTCTGCTTTTCTCCCATGTGCTGCGGTTGCTATGGAAACTGTAGCTAGGGAGTGTAGGAATGGAGTGCCGTGATGTCAATCTGTTGCGATGCTGGCAACTGACAAAATTTGCCCTGCTCAGGGATTCGTCCCAAGCAGAGCAAATCAAAGAAGAACAGAGGTGGAGAGCAGGCGCAGCAGAGCTCGTCCTGGAGGTTCTTGTAACATGAGGACTAACACCGATGAAACGGCGCTGGAAGGAGAGGAAATGTGAGTAAAGCTTTATATTTTACATTGAATGCACCATGTATCTTTATAATATATGGTGTGTGTTCCATATGAATGGAAGGGGAGGTGTTTTTTTTGCATTACTGCTTCACTTTAAGATTCTGTATTTCTGAGTGAGTATTTAATAGTGGAAAAGCTGAAATGTACTACTTGCATATATATTCAATTCAAACCACTTTTACTAATTAGTCAAGTCACCCTTTGCTGTAATACGTTTTAAGTGTCTTTGAATAATTATCTAAAGCTTTGCACAATGGCTGGGAGTAAGCTATGCCCCCTTTTTTGGGCAGATTTTCTCCCGATGGTCCAGTTTGATTTAGTTGTGCTTGTGGACTGCAATTTCCTAATGGTGCCACAGGTATTTATTAGGATTGAGATCAGGTCTTTGACTTGGCCGCATTTTTCCATTCTACCTTAATTTTCACAAGTTTACCAGGCCCTGCTGATTATTATTATATTATTATTTATATAGCGCCATCTAATAAAAAGGTCCCCTCACAGTTGAAGCCTTCCTACCATACATCACTGTAGGGATAATGTTTATGTAGGTATGGGCACTGCTTTGTGTGAGTCACATAAAGCAGTTTAAATTATGGTTAAAAAGCTGTATCTTGGTCACATCTGCCGAACTAATCTTTTTCTGTATGTGCCTTTGTTTGCAAACTCCAGATGATTTTGAGTAATGGCTTCTTTCTTGCCACACTCTGGTACAGGCTAGTTTGAAGCAGAGCTCTTGAAACTGTTGACTTGTATTTTTACTGCAGCCTTAGCCACTGACCTCTGTAGCACCTGTAGAATGATTTATGGCCTCTTCTTGGCTCACTTTTGCAGAGTTTTTAAGGACAACCTTTTCTAGGCAGTGCCTGGGTGGTTTGACGTAATCTTCACTTTCAGATAATTGGTCCAACAATGCTAATAGCGTTTTCCAAATGCTTTTATATTACTTTGTACACTATTCTAACAGATGCAGTCTGAGGAATCCATCTTTTACAGTGGTTTGTTCTTTCTTCTTCGTTCTGTTTTCCTTCAGATCTGAAGCTTTGCTAATGATTCTTATTGAAAGTGGGGCTTTTATCCAAACTGCCATTACTTTAACCCCTTAAGGACCAAACTTCTGGAATAAAAGGGAATCATGACATGTCACACATGTCATGTGTCCTTAAGGGGTTAATGTCTCACAGTGAGATTACAGTTCTTAGGTAATTATATTACCAGAAGGGGGTTGTTGTTTTTTAGCTGCTTTAACATGGAGTTTCCAGAGTGGAGAGATTGAACATTTTTGCACACTGTATATTTTAGGGGGGTAAGGGGGTTGTTTTTTTGTGAGGTGTTTTTTTCTTCAAAATATCTTTCCACATGACCAATGCTCATTTAAAGTAATAAATGTTTATTTTAAAAGGACACTTTAGTCACCAGAACAAGTACTGTGTAATGTAGTTGTTCTGGTGTGTTTATAGTATGCCCCTGCTGGCATTTTAATGTAAACACTGCCTTTTCAGAGAAATTACTGCCTAGTAACACTTCTAGTTGCAGTCACTGCCACTAGAAGTGCTTCCTGGGTCAGTGCGACGTTCAGCGTCTCCAGCCTCTTCATGGAGGAGCTGAAGTGTACCATAGAGATGCATTGAATCAATACATTTCTATGAGGAGATGCTGATTGGTGCAACGTTTTGCAGCGCATGCCCAATAGCTTTCCTATGCTTTCCTAAATTTCCATAAATTTTGATAATCTCAGCCAAGAAGGCTGAGCTAGTCACTGCAAACCCCACAACCCTCTTTAATGGGGGCAAGGGGCCTAAAATATGGTTTTTAACACTGTAGTGTCAATAATACATCTTTTTGTTTCTTTAATAGGTACATGGGTTAAAGATTCATACCTAGTCTGAGTATAAAGTAGCACGTTTTTTTTCCAGAGCAAGGTTTTTTCATGCTTAAATGTGAAGTATACAAACATCCTCGCATAATAAAAACACAAACTAGCTTCCTCACCTTTATAACCTTTCTTTTATTTTTTTGTTTTGCCTTGACTATTTGGTTTCTTTTGTAGGTGAAAGGTTGGGTGTGCACTTGTATTATCTTGTTTGCTTTTAATAATGAAATCAGTCATTGGCGGTAAAGTAAATATTAGTAATTGTATTCTATTTTTTGTTTTGGTTATAGAAACGTGAGCGTAAGAAAGAGTTGGGCCAAGTTAATGGTCTGTTTGATAGATATGGAAGAAGGACGGTGTCACCTACCAGTGACTTGGAATTCTCCGAAAGAGCTGCTGGCAGCTACCGGACCCTTGCACAAGCCAGGATGCTGGAAAGAAGAGTGAGCCGTCCCGGCACCCCTACATCTAGTGCCAGCACTGATACCCCCACCTCAGAACAGAATGATGTCGATGAGGACATGATTGACGTGGATGACGAGCCCCCTGCTCTGGAGTCGGAGTATGGCCATTCTCAACTCAAAAGACCCTTCCAGCTTCTCATCGCAGCTGCCATGGAAAGGAATCCTACCCAATTTCAGCTCCCCAATGAGCTTACCTGCACCACAGCACTTCCAGGTCAGTGTTTAGGGAATAGCCTTGAAACCTTTTCACATCTGTAATTGCTTGTCATCAAGTTAACATTCCTTCTAAATGTAGCACAGCACTACCATTGCTGGAGCTAGATTATTTGAATGTGAGTTTAAACTCCCCTACACCAGACACCCAGCGCAAAGTCACCATCGGGGGTCATTGTAAATTATGCAAAGACCCCCACGGTTAACAGAGCTGTTTTAATATTTGTAACCAGTTATTTTCATTATTCATATTTTGAATAATAACTTTAAAGGGACACTAGAAGCATCAAAACATATTTTCCTTAATGAAGCAATTTTGCTCTATAGTTCATGCCCCTGCAGTAGCATTGCTGAATTTTCTGCCATTTAGGAGTTAAATATTATTTTATTTCTGTTTATGCAGCCCTAGGCACAGTTCTTCTGGCTGCAACTGACACAACCTTCATGGGAAAATGGTTTCATTTTCAATCAGATCTTAACTTGCTTCACTCTTAACTCTGTAAATAAAACTTTAAAAGAAGAAAAACTACCACAACAAGAGGACATAGTCCTAAATTAGAGGGAGAAAGGTTTAAAAATAATACCAGGAAGTATTACTTTACTGAGAGGGTAGTGGATGCATGGAATAGCCTTCCAGCTGAAGTGGTAGTGGTTAACACAGTAAAGGAGTTTAAGCATGCGTGGGATAGGCATAAGGCTATCCTAACTATAAGATAAGGCCAGAGACTAATGAAAGTATTTAGAAAATTGGGCAGACTAGATGGGCCGAATGGTTCTTATCTGCCGTCACATTCTATGTTTCACACACAGGAGGCTCATTCGGGCAATTAGTAGAGCAGGAGATAATGAATTCTAAATGAAACATAATGTGCAATAAAGGATGTTTAAACATGATTTCTCTTTTTACAGGAAGTGCTTAAGAAGGCTGTGTAAGTCACATGCAGGGAGTTGGGGCAGGGGACTGCAGAAACAAAGGGATTTAACTCCTAAATGGGTATTAAGCAAAGACATTGTAGGGGTATGATCTATATATCGATACACTGATGTGTGCTATGGTCGTTCTCACACAGCCATGTTACAATCATGTCACCCATCCCATGTGTTCCCTATTAAGGGTTAATAAGCATGTATGGATAGAGATTTCTTTGCCTGAAGCAAGCAGTTAGTGTAGGCCCAACTTAAGAGGTTTGCCTTGACGTGGCAGGTGGACTTACATCTAATGGCTATTGGAGTTATTAAATAACCTCCATTTATTTAAATATGCATAGGGATTTGGGCTAATGTGCAGGTAACTATTTTCTTTGATCTTTTTTGTATGTATTGGGGCTGATGTATGCTATGGTCGTTGGTGCTGCCCAGGAGTAGTGGGAGTTTGAACGCAGGACTTATTTTTGTGTATTTGCATTAGAAATACATAGCTAGGTAATGATGGTATTATTTCAAGGTAAACTATCGCTAGGTTGATAGGTTAATTAATCATATTTGAAGAACAACTTTAAAGATGTTCATTCTCTGTACATAGATTTGCAGAATGATGGTGTTTTTTTCTGAACTATAAATGTTTATTGCCTGTATTTGCTGTGAAAAAGTGCATGCTATCCCTGTAGACACAAGCTCATTTGACTTGTGATTATTATAAGTATTATTATTGACTTGGATTATTATAATTAATTTAACAAATATGTAAATATTGCTGAATGTACATAAGAGATCCATATTTCATACTAAAAAAACCTTTGGACTATAATGTATCTTGTATAGAAAACTATTTTTATATATAGTTACCTCTAAAACCTTTTTATTAAAACAAATGTAATTAGATTTTATTTTATTTTTTTAAATCAGATAAGGTGGGGTTTTGTTTTGGGGTGTTTTGTTGTGTGTGTGTGTGTGTGTGTGTTTTGTTTTTTTGGTTTTTTTTTTATATAATCAATTTTTATCCACCCTGGTTGCCCTTTTCTTATATTCTTTCTTCTTACTCTCTTGCAGGCACCAGCAAGCGACGTAGGAAAGAGGAGATGACTGGAAAGAATGTCAAGAAAGCACAGCATGAATTAGATCACAATGGCCTGGTACCTTTACCAGTTAAAGTTTGCTTCACTTGCACCAGGTATGAAAACCAAACTACCAGTATAGAACCCTAATGGTTTATTGCAAAAGAAAGGAGTCCTCGTGTTTTTTTCACCATATGGGATGAGTAACACAAACATCTTAAATGTCTGTCCAACTAAGGGTAAAAAGCTAAGATAAGTTACTTAGAAATATGTGTATATCTTTAATGTGTTTATCAGTTTGTGCACAGGATATGCGCATGCAATTTAGTACATTCCTTGGGGATGGGATAGCAGATAATAAATAGCTTGACAGACACTGAATTCTCCGAGCACATTCAATTCAATGATTTTCACTGACTTTACCAAATCTTTGTAGACACTGTGTCATGCTTTAGCCAGATTTCCATTAGGGAGTTAATGATATAATATATCTATGTTCTAGCTACCAGCATGACCTGAGGCATTCATTAACTTGATAGAATTTTTTAAAAACTGGACGCTTAAAGGGACACTCCACTGCCCCCCCCCCCCAAAAATAATCACATTTTAGTACATATACCCTACCCTCCATGAAAACGTGCATGCATTTAATTAATACATTTATTGTGGTTATCTCCAAAAATAGCTTGCAAAATTTTCAGATTTTGTGTCTGAAGTCTTTGGAATGCCTTTCCTTCTAACCCAAACAAGCCCAGACTTTATGTGACTGTCTCATCAGCCTTCCAATGCAGCTTAAAGTTTTTGCAAGGCAGGTGCTCTGGGCAATTGCCTGCCTCCTGAGTTTAGCTCCACTGCGCTAAACAAATTGGGAATAGTATTGGTTGCCTGACAGCCAAGGGGGATGTAACAAGGTTAATTTGTAAAAGTGCCAATTTCTATTGAAATCTCCTCTTTTTGTAAAGTTAAGAAGGGGACGCATTCTTCACACAAAGCATTTCAGCAAGCTAAAGTGATATGTGGTGCAGAGGTAGTATAGTTAAAACACATATACCAAAGAGGGCGCCGCTATCACCAATGTACAAATATATTTACCATACAGACGTTGGAATATGGCATGTAAAGCAAACGTAAGAAAAAATATACATAGTGAAGTGTTTAATGATAAAAACAATGTGAATACACTCACAAAATGCTATGTGGGTCTGGAGTGTCACTTTAGTGGATTCTCAAATTAGAGACTATGGATTTGCTTGAAATGAATCTAAAATGAAAATGTGATTGGAAAATGAAATAAACTGTAACATTTTAGATTTCACCCTTAATGTCATCTGTATGTTTGTCATTTATTCTTATGTCACATTGTCCCTTTTTTCTTGTCTTTAAAGAAACACTCCAAAGCTTTAGAGGTGTCTCCTTCTTGTCACTATATAAAATCATTATTCATAAAAGTGCCGATTTCACTTGTTATACGCAAAGCGGCATCCTCTCAGTTGTCAATCAAATAGCAAGGAGAGGGGGTCCTTCCTGGTTGCTTTGTGCCCTAGTAAAAAGTGGAAGCCTATGCTTGAAAATTATTGGATTCCAAGATTCCTATGAGAAGAATTGGAGGGCTGTGCATTATTTGCCGTGCATGTGCTCTGTATCCCAGTGCTTCTCTATCAAACGCATTGTAATGGCTAGGAGATCATCAGTAGGCTTTTTTTAATGCGTGTTCGAAGTTCTAGCTTTATTTTAAAGACCCAGCAGGCTTTAGCACAATTGATCTTCTTATCTGAACAGGAAGCACACACCTATATTCTTTGTCTACGATTCAGCCGTGGTGAAACCTGTGAATTTTTGTTTTGTTGGTAGAGTGGGAGCATTAATACACTGTGTTTATCTTTATTGCAATAAGTTTACATATCCTCATTGCCCCACTAGAAGTCTTTAATTTCTTTGGTAAGAAGTTTGGTGCAGCACCTGCAAGTTCCTTTCTATATTTTGTGGGTGGAGGTGTTACTGTGTTGAAACTGCACCCTGCCCAAGTAAGACTCACTGCAAATTCATTGCTTCTGACTTAATGTTATTAGGAATTACACATGGCATAAAAAGACCCAATTCACATTGAATAGTAGTAAGATGCAACACCATCTGCTAGTCACTAGTAAATAGGGCATGTTGTGCTATTAAAATGAGAAAGGGCATGACAAATGTAATCCTGGTTTTAGTAGCCAACACAAAAAAATCTAAGAACTAGGCATCCCCTTGGCATCTGTACCACATACATGCGACATACTAGTTTTGTGATAACATATTTTCTACAACTCCTCTTTTACTAATAATACCTTCAGATCTTAATGCTATGAATAAACTGTCAAGGGGCAAAGATTTGGCTGTGTTTTTACTGTGAAACTGGCTGCCTACCATATCTTCATTGGGAGCTGGGCAGCAATATCTACTATTTGAGTCTATTTCAGAAGTTATTTCCCACGTACCACGAGCCTATTTATATTGTTTAGGTGTCAGCTAAACTTTTCTCTCCCTACTATAATCATTCATTTTAAACTGATTTATCTTGTTATTGAAATTTAGTACACAAGTTGTCCCTTTTTAACAGAGGGCAGGATCCTTTATAGTGTGAGGAGTAGGGCTCTACAGTTCACTACCTAGAGTTCTGCATTAATTATTGGACAAAAAATGGCATTAATTGGCTTACTATGTCAAATTAAGCATTGCTTTATCCTTTTTGCCTTTTATAGTTAAGAATCTGGAAACTCCACTTCTCCAGGGTGGGCACAAGAAAAAAAGGGCATAAATACTTGTGAATATGCCATGGTTATTGGGAATTGCACAGAGCTGTGCCATCCAAAAAGTTGTGGATATCCCAGGCCCAGTTAAAAAAAAATAATAATTTCAAGCATCTAAATGCTGCTCAAAAAATGATTTGCATTTTTTATTTATAAGGGCAGCCAATATGTTAACATATGAAACACTGACAATTGGTTCTCACTCTGTTTTCAGGAGCTGTCGTGTGGCACCTCTTATTCAGTGTGATTACTGCCCTCTCTTATTTCACATGGACTGTTTGGACCCTCCCCTAACTGCTATGCCAACAGGCCGGTGGATGTGTCCCAACCATATTGAACACATTGTGGTGAGTTGCCTTGTATTTTTTTTCAAATTTTATGGGGGAAATGTAGGCTTGGTGGTGACTTGTCCCATCTTAGATAGATGAGTGCCTGTTACAACCATGGTGCCTCTCTGAGAAGAACAGTGATTTCTACTTCTAATCGGTGTGTTTAATATTATGGGTAAGATTCCCTTGTAAAAATAATGACTTTTTACCTGATTAATATATTGGTTTGAGAACTAATTGACTTGGCTTATTATACACTTAAATTGATATGCTGTTTCTCCTACAGCTGAACCAGAAGAGTATGACCCTGAGTAATCGCTGCCAGGTTTTTGACCGCTTCCAGGATAGCATTTCACAGCATGCGGTGAAGCTGGACTTCCTGAGCCGCATTCACAAAACAAACCCTCCCAACCGCAGGGTGCTACCACTGTCCAAAAAACATACGGTTAAGGTGCGTAGTTTGATTCTGTGGCACAAATTATTGGCAAAATGTGAGATTATTAATTGTGTACAACGTTAGAGTGCAAATAAACTGTTAATTCTAAATTCTCCTTTTTCTTTTTTTTTTTTTCTTTTTGCCTGTTTAGTGCAAAATAATTTTTATTTTTTCCGATGAGGTCTTATTTGTAGGGTGACCAGTGCAATTTCTTTTCTCCTTGTTCATTTGTCATTTTGCAAGTGTGAATATACTCATGCACACACTGCAAATTATAATATATATATATTTTTATTGTTTTTGTGGGTGGTACAAGAGAAATTGAGCGTTATGTCAAATATAAACAAATGGAGGTTATTTAGTTGCTCCAATGGCCGTGAGACTTGAGTGCTGGATTTGAATCTGCCACTTCCAGGGCCGGGAAGAGAACAGGGCTCTCCCCTGGTCCAAAGGCTTTAAACTATTTCCTATCTTTGGTGACCATTAGTGATCTGGACCATCAGTAGTAAAGTCCTGCATTTTGAAGGGTCCTGGTAATAGGCTGGATAGATTTTGGTTTAGGTCTTTAAAAAAAAAGTAAGGCTGTATTGTTCAAATACAAAATATGTTTCCCTTTAAAGGGACAATATAGTCACCAAAACAACTTTAGCTTAATGAAGCAGTTTTGGTGTAAAGATCGTACTCCTTCAGTTTCACTGCTCAATTGTCTGCCATTTAGGAGTTAAATAACTTTGTTTATGTAGCACTAGTAACACCTCCCTGTATGTGACTTGCACAATCTTCCTCAACATTTCCTGTAAAGAGAGATCTAATGTTTACACTTCCTTTATTGCACAGCCGTTTTAAGAATTTATCTCCTGTGTCAGTCACAGCCTGGGGAGATGTGGCTAGGGCTGCATGGTTAGAAACAAAAGCTACTCCTAAATAGCAGAGAATCGAGCAGTGTGTGTATAGGTATGTCCTAAACACAAAAACTGCTTCATTAAGCTAAAGTTGTTTTGGTGACTATTGTCTTTTTAAAGGGAAACTCCAGGCACCCAGACCACTTCTGCCCATTGGAGTGGTCTGGGTGCCAACTCCCACTACTCCTAACCCTGCAACTGTAATTATTGCAGTTTTTTATAAACTGCAATAATTACATTGCAGGGTTAACTCCTCCTCTAGTGGCTATCTACTAGACATCCACTACAGGTCACTTCCTAATTTCTAGCAAGGATTTTCCTTGCTAGAGTGTCGCTGGACATCCTCACGCTATGTGAGGACCTCCAGCGTCGCTCATTTCCCCATAGGAAACCATTGAAAATCTTTTTCAATGCTTTCCTATGGGGAGCACTAATGTGCATGCGCGGCATGGCCGCGCATGCGCATTAGGTCTCCGTGGGCGGGGATCAGTCTCGCCCACCGGCCGACGGAATCAGAGGGAGGAGTGGCGCGGAGGAGGAGACAGCGACGAAGGACATCGCTGCTGCCTCAGGTAAGTGACTGAAGGGGTTTTCACCCCTTCAGTAACCGGGGATTGGTGGGAGGGAGAGGGTACCTCCAGTGCCAGGAAAACTGATTGTTTTCCTGGCACTGGAGTTTCCCTTTAAGTGAGGTTAGATTGTTGTTTATCTGCATATGTCTGGCAACATAATGTCTCGCGGAGTTGTATTTGGTGCTTGAGGAGATATTGACATTCTGTATACACCATCAAATGAGAATTGTTTGGCTTGTCGTGTGGGTAAGATGAACGCTTGTCTAATAAAATGGGCAAATTACTCGGGGGGGGGAAGTGAGTCTTCTACACCTCTGATCGTGCTATTCTTATTTCTACCCTTGTCATCAATCTGGTCTACCTGTAAGGAGAGATGTGAGTGTGTGTGTGGACTGCAGCTGCGGTACCGTTTCTCATAGGGTAGCCAGATCTTGTCTCTGATCGAAGATATCTTCCCCTGAGCCATGCACTCTAGTTGTTGCTGCCTGTACCTTGTCTATACTATAGCCAACTGAGCCGAGAATGTTTATTTATTTTTTATTTTTTATTTTGTATGTCCTGTTTGGTGGGTGGTGCATCCCCACTACCGTGAGGACTGTTGGTGTAGCAGGCAAAGTCGTGTCTGGTATATCCTCCACTTATAGAGTATGTATGGCCTCTAGCTGCGTCGGTGCTATTGCTATATTACAGGTTGTAAAAGTTAACAGCTGGCCGATCTCTTAACCCTCTTTAGCGGCAGTCTAAAGTGACTTCTGCAATTTGCGTCCCATTTCTGCACTAGGATGTACCCCAGCAGATGAGGAATGCTCTGTCTTCCACAACTGCTGCCAATTGCAATCCATGGACCTTGCCTGCAGTAAGCCTAAAGCCATAGAAGTTGAATTTTTACAATCAGGGAATAAAAGAATCCGCTGAATCAGTGCGGTGCCCTGAGTATAATGGTGACGAGTATCTCCGACGCTAGATGTAGAATTGAGATTTCGGCACATGGAGCTGTGAGAAATGGCATCTGTCTCGAATGCTGCCAGGCAAATTATAACATTTTAATTACTATTAATACACACTTTTGTGTATGTGTGTGCGCACAAACAATGCATAACTTTCACTCCTAGTAATCCAAACATGTTTTTAATCCAACAAGTTTTACTATTCCCTTTGTAATGGCAGGGAGTTGGTTTGCTCTTCACACCTAACTTCTCCAGTTTAAAATCACTCTTTTCTTCTCAGGTTCCTGATGCAATCAAAGCACAGTACCAGACACCTCCACAGCTAATGGCCCCAGCGGGAATACGTGATGGGGAATTAATTTGTAACGGCATACCCGATGAATCTCAAAAGCACCTCTTGAACTCTGAGCACTTAGCCAGCCAAACAGAGCAACAAGAGGTATGTTTGTAGTTTGTAATACAACTGTCAAAAGTAATTGTTGTCTCACTAAAGTATGCAATGTTTTTATACCAAGACCCACCTGATCATGGAAATTTCTTACTATGGTGTCATTGGCACACATCCGTTGTAAGATATCCTATCCATGTTTTTTTGCATTGTGATGTAGCCCTGGTCAAAAGCCAGGACACAGTTTGCATTTAAACCATAAATGAGGAAGTACTTTTGTACATGAGCAGCCCTAATTAAAATGTAATATGTAGCGTTCTACTACCTGTTGCTATGATTTGTTTAGTTCCTTACTGGTTAAAAAAAAAACTGCATTGTAACAGTAGAAAAGGGTGTGAAACGTACATGCTTAGCTTCATTAGGATTGTAAAAGTTGTTTCAAGTAACATCACAACTTCCTATGATTTTGAAGCGGTCATGGTGCCTGGAGTCAGTATGTCAGTCTGTCTGTCTACAGAGGATAACCCCTCTGCTGCCAGCACTGGAATGGAGGGAAGTTATAGAGATATACCGTATATACTCGAGTATAAGCCGACCCGAATATAAGCCGAGGCCCCTAATTTTTCCCCCAAAAACTGAGAAAACTTATTGACTCGAGTATAAGACTAGGGTGGGAAATGCAGCAGCTACTGGTAAATTTCTAAATAAAATGATATCCTAAAAAAAATATATTAATTGAATATTTATTTACAGTGTGTGTATAATGAATGCAGCGTGTGCGTATGAGTGCAGCGTGTGTGTATGAGTGCAGCGTGTGTGTATGAGTGCAGCGTGTGTATGAGTGCAGCGTGTGTATGAGTGCAGCGTGTGTATGAGTGCAGCGTGTGTATGAGTGCAGCGTGTGTGTGTATGAGTGCAGCGTGTGTGTGTATGAGTGCAGCGTGTGTGTGTATGAGTGCAGCGTGTGTGTGTATGAGTGCAGCGTGTGTGTGTATGAGTGCAGCGTGTGTGTGTATGAGTGCAGCGTGTGTGTGTATGAGTGCAGCGTGTGTGTATGAGTGCAGCGTGTGTGTGTATGAGTGCAGCGTGTGTGTGTATGAGTGCAGCGTGTGTGTGTGAGTGCAGCGTGTGTGTGTATGAGTGCAGCGTGTGTGTGTATGAATGCAGCGTGTGTGTGTATGAATGCAGTGTGTGTGTGTATGAGTGCAGTGTGTGTATGAGTGCAGTGTGTGTATGAATGCAGTGTATGAATGCAGTGTGTGCAGGGCCGGTGCAAGGATATTTGCCCCCCCCCATATGTCCTGACCTCCCCTCCTCCTCCCTCAGTGGTCCTTACCTCCCCACCCCTGTGTTCCTTCACCCCCCCTCCCCCAGTGGTCCTGACTCACCCCTCTCCTAGTGGTCCTTACCCTCCCCTCCCCTAGTGGTCCTTACTTCCCCCTCACCTCCCCTAGTGGTCCTTACTTCCCCCTCCCCTCCCCTAGTGGTCCTTATCCCCCCCTCCCTCCCATAGTGGTCCTTATCCCCCCCTCCCTCCCATAGTGGTCCTTATCCCCCTCCCTCCCATAGTGGTCCTTATCCCCCCCCCTCCCTCCCATAGTGGTCCTTATCCCCCCCTCCCTCCCATAGTGTTCCTTTTCTCCCCCCCTCCCTCCCATAGTGGTCCTTATCCCACCCCCCTCCCTCCCATAGTGGTCCTTATCCCACCCCCCTCCCTCCGATAGTGGTCCTTATCCCCCCTCCCTTCCATAGTGGTCCTTATCCCCCCCTCCCTCCCATAGTGGTCCTTATCCCCCCCTCCCTCCCATAGTGGTCCTTATCCCCCCCTCCCTCCCATAGTGGTCCTTATCCCCCCCTCCCTCCCATAGTGGTCCTTATCCCCCCCTCCCTCCCATAGTGGTCCTTATCCCCCCCCTCCCTCCCATAGCGGTCCTTATACCCCCCCTCCCTCCCATAGCGGTCCTTATCCCCCCCTCCCTCCCATAGCGGTCCTTATACCCCCCCTCCCTCCCATAGTGGTCCTTATCCCACCCCCTCCCTCCCATAGTGGTCCTTATACCCCCCCCCTCCCACAGTGGTCCTTATACCCCCTTTTTTTATTATTATTATTATTATTATTTTTTATTATTTTTTATTATTTTATTTAGATTTTTATTTATTTTTCGTCCCCCCTCCCTGCTTGATACATGGCAGGGAGGGGGGCTCTCCTTCCCTGGTGGTCCAGTGGCAGTTCAGTGGGGGGGAGAGGGGGGCTGTCAGAGCTGTACTTACCTTTCCTGCAGCTCCTGTCAGCTCTCTCCTCCTCTGCGCGGTCTGTGCAGCTCCCTCTGTCAGCTCCCAGTGTAAGTCTCGCGAGAGCCGCGGCTCTCGCGAGATTTACACTGGGAGCTGACCGAGGTGCTGAACGGACCGGCGGAGGAGGAGAGAGCTGACAGGAGCTGCAGGAGAGGTAAGTTACAGCTCTGCCAGCCCCCCTCTCCCCCCAGTCTGTATTATGGCAATGTAAATTGCCATAATACAGACCTTGACTCGAGTATAAGCCGAGTTGGGGTTTTTCAGCCCAAAAAATGGGCTGAAAAACTCGGCTTATACTCGAGTATATACGGTATTTTGATTTCATTTTTTTCTTTTTTTTTCAAGGGGGGCAGAGGATATAGAAAGGTTTACACTGAACAATCAAGAACCACGTGTTTATTAAAACCGTTTTTTGGTTGGATTAATCCTTTAAGATTGAATACATGTGCAGGGTATAAGGGCATCAATGATTAAGCCTCTAAATTTACATAAGTATGAGCCAGAACACTGCCCTCTGCAGGTTTTCTGTAGACACAAATGTCTGCACTTTAGGCTTAGATGTAGGTAGAAAGGGTGTTGTAATTAACTGTACTTGTAAGCTAAATGCACTTCATTGTTAAAGAGTCAAGTTGTGTTTCTAATCTGCTGAGTCTGTGCATCTACTGCGGTTGCATATTTAAATTTAATCCAGGTTTCTGGTTTATTCTTCAGTGGCTCCGCAGTGTGATTGCACTCCAGTGCAGCATATTGAAACATTTGTCTGCTAAGCAGATGCCTCCGTCCTGGGACACAGATGATGCTGAGACTTTGGATGTCAAACCGGTTATTGCACCTGATGGTTCGGTTTCCAACTCTCACCAGCACACCGATGGCAAAGCGCAGTTTCCCACATCTTTAGGCATGTGTCCGAGCAGCCAGGCAATGTCTTTGCAGGAAGATACGACATTTGTGGTCAAGCCTTGCCTCTCTACCACATTTGGCACCTTGAATGGACCTGCTGCTCCAGAGTCCAAATCGAATGGCCCTCATGCTTACGGTGTTAGCCCCAATCCTACGGAACAGTTGACTGATCCTCAAAAGCTAACAGGACCAAGTACTGGTGTGTCGGTACTGACTCAGCGGCAAGCACGCCCTCGTTCGGGCACTCCTCCTTCTGCTACAGTACTCCCAAAACATCTGATGAAAGCAGATAATACATTAGGGTCATCACTATGTACGCCACGCGTACCAGTACCTGCCATTACACCCCCGAGCTCTTGCACCAGTTCTGAGCTTACTAGCACTTTGTTACGCAAACCTGCTCTAACACAACCTGGGCCTACATTCAACCAACCTGACTCCAAGTCAGTGGGATCTCCACTTTCTGGTACCAGGGCCCTTACACCTCCTCAAGCTATAGATGTACTGACCTCTGCAGCATCCGGTGCATCCAGAATTTGTGCAGCAGCACCACCTGCAGGTGAGTTGATTGCTTTAATATTTAGTAATATGATGTAATTTACGTTTTTTGTTTTTTTACATTTTATGATTCCTATATATTATGCAACACTATAGTTTTAGTGTGAGGATGTAGTACATCATTTAATTGACAAAACCATATTGAGAAGGAAAAAAAAGAAACTTGAAGGCCATGCTCAAACTAGTTTGCCATCTAGGTATTTCCAGAGGAATACAATGGTAGAATAGCTGGACCTTAAGGCCGGATATAAAAAAAAATATTTTAGTCTACATGTCACATATTTAGTGGTTCATATTAATAAATAAACAAACCTGTGCTCTATACTTAGGAAAAGGGCAAACAAACTAATGAATTTTTCAGAGACGGTGAAATAGTTAAATTGCTTTAAGAATTGTAAGACCGCACAGGATACTCTTTCTGGGTTTTAGAAAACGCAACTTGGAATTCTGGCACACCACTTTGAAAGCTTGCCTTTCTTATGACTGAGTAAAACACTTAGAAGGAAAAATTAGTCTTTGAGAAAGCTCAACTGAGACGCACACACTGGGCATAAGAAATCTATGAGGAATGTTCAGCGTCTTCATGCAAAGCACATTCTGCAGTACTGACAGGGAGCTCCTCTAGTGGCCGTCTGCTGCCTAGGGACACCTCCAGTTCATAGAAAAGGCAGTGTTTTTACAGCAAAATGCCTACGGGCACTGACTATATGCACCAGAACTACTAATTAAGCTGTAGTTGTTATGGTGGCTATAGTGTCCCTTTAAAGTAACACTACATGTACCCGGATCACTTCAGCTCATTGAAGTGGTCTGGGTGCAGTGTCCTAGGTCCCTTAACCCTGCAATGATAATTGCAACTACAATTGCCCCTAGAGGGACTTCCAGGTGGTTAGGTGAGTTTTTGTAGCCTTACAGACATTGGACGTCCTTAGGCTATGGATAATGACATCCGGCGTCCCCTGGAATCCCTTAGGAAAGCATTATGCAATGCTTTCCTATGAGGGGAGTCCTAATGCAAGCACGGCAGATCCTCCCCCCACTCCCCACAACTGTTTTCCTGGCACTATTGTTTCCCTAATAAGTGCCATTTAAGAGCTTCTACCACCACCTGCCATTGAGCAGTGGGCAGTGCCTCTTCCTGACAATAGGAATTGCAATGTCTAATGTCTACATTTATACTTAGTATTTATATTGCAATTGTTGAAATATATCTATTATGCAAATCCTGCCTGTCTGAACAGGCTTTGTAGGCAAATATCCTACTACAGAATCAGGCTGTTTAAAATGTAGTTAAATATCTATCCACCCTCTGCTTCTGTCATTGTTTTGACAACTATAATAGTGTTTTGGCATCACAGGGTTGGTTTGGAACAGAAAACAGTGCTGTCTCTCAGTATCAGTATTAAAGGATTTATCACTTGTTACTGTTTCCCTTTTATTTAGCTTTTTTTTTTTTGCTTTTCTGGTTTTATCCTCTTTTATGATTTTCTTCTAATGTAGTTTTATTTCATTGTTTGTAAAATTATAGTTCCGTTGTCTATCAAAAACACAAAAACAAATTTTAACATTTTTATTCATTCATGCTTTAATATATGCCCCAACAGATGGTACTGTGTGTACTGTTACCTGGCATGAAGTCAGTATTTGGGACATTAAAAATCCTTGTTTTTAATTATATTGGCTAACAGACCCTAAACAAAACCCAATTTAGCACAAGCTGTGAGATATTTTCTCGGTTAATTCAATGCATTCTATCTCTTTGGCATTAAACACATACATTTGACAGTCATGTGGTATTCATTCAATATATCCACTATGGTAAAATGTTAAATTATCAAATCAAAAACTTGTCTTAAAATAAATCTTATCAGAAGCCAGGAGCACCAACTATTTTTTTAATTTATTTTGTGGAGGAAAGTAAGACAAGACAGCTTTGCGGTTATAGTGTGAAGAAAATTGTTTAATAGCAAACATATCTTGATTTGTAGATTAAGTGCTTATCCCTATGTTGTTGTTCACAATGGATTGGGTTTTTTTTTTGGTTTTTTTCTATATCATCCACCATACACTGTTATTTATTTATTATGTTGTAATTAAAAATAAAATGTATTAAAGGAACACCACTACAGCGACAACCCTCCCTCCATTGTAAGTCGCTAAATAGTTTTTTTTAATTATTTGACTTCTCTCATGGGTTCCGCTCCTGCTTATTGCTCTTATTGAGCTTAGACTTGCACTGCCAGGTTTAGCTCAGACTGAGAACTTCCGGTTCTCTGGCAGTGGTAGTTTGGGCGGAACACGGTGCCAGTCACACACCAGGTAAGAAGTTACTGTCCTAAACTGGTTTGGCTACCTGCATGCTGTAGTGGTTATGATGCGTAGAGTGTTTTCTGTATGAACAGTTTCACAGGTTTGGCCTATCTTCCAAATCTAGAAGAAGACATTCTTGTGGAATAGTCTGTAATTTTGTTTAGGTAGAGCTGTTGGTTGATAATACCCTTTTAAAATAAGTGAAAAGGCTGCTGTTCTGATTCCTGTCCTTTTTTCATAGATGGTAAAGTTCGGCCTAGTACATTATTACTCGATTGTGTTCCAAGCGGTTCATGTACAATAACCTCTTCAGCAATGATGGAGTTGACCAACTCACTCCGAGCATTGATGGATGGGAATGGAGGTGAGTGATGCTTGTCTGGGCAAACATTTTGATCTTCTGGACTATCGGCAGAATCAAGATCTCTTGATTCAAAAACAAAACACAATTGTCTATTCATGGGTGCACTGATCCACAAAGAGCTTTTCGAGCACTGTATGCCAGCAATCCAGATACTTAGTATTTTTGTCTTTCTGTCCAATCAAATGTATATAATTGATAACTTACAAGATATATTTTAAAGGAACACAATAGCCTTTAAAATGAAAACACTCAGCCTGCGATCATCAAACTTGAATTACTTCAAATATGCAATCAAAATAAAGGAAGAGTATGTAATGAACATTTATAAACTTGGTCAGATTGCATTGTTGGACACACCTGTCAGCGCGGAGAGTTACTACAACCTCCTGCTCTTCTCAGTTTGACTAGTCCACTAATGAACGCAACAGGGTATCAATGTGCAGCAGCTGGAGAAACGTACTCCCTCTCTACTCCCCCAGTCAGATGTGGCAAGATGAAAATATCTTTCAACTGCACGTGTGTAAATCTGTCAGGCATGCGCAAAGCATTTTTCCAGCATTCCTAGGGATAGGGCACTGGTTAGATCAATGTCCTCATGTCCTTTCTGGATTGGGTGTGGAAAGCATAAGAAATAAGCTAAGTAAGGGGGGAATCTTATTTACTTGCTTTTTTCAGCCTGCAGAGAGAGGCAACTGTCTCATTCAAAGCTGCTGTCTCATTTCCTTTAAAAGAGGTATCTGGCTTTAATCATGTGTCAACTTTAAAATGTTATGTTTCCTTAAATGGTCTAAATTTCTAAAACAATCCACTCGTGGACAGTTTAAAAAAAATAAATACATTCTCCTTTTGATCCTGCTTAGTTCCACATCTGTGCACTGGACACCCCAGTGGTATTTCAGAAGTTGATATTCATCTTCTTAAATATAAACACTATTAATGCAAGAGCGAATGGTAACACATTCTGTAAAGTATTTACCAAATTATTAGCCCTTAAAGGAACACTATTGTGTTAGGAATACAAAACTGTACTTAAAAAACTCTAAATGTGAACTTATTACTGCAAGTTTTGAATCATTAAAGGAAGCTTTAAAGGACCACTATAGTGCCAGGAAAACAAACTTTTTCCTTCCACTATAGGGTCATTAGGTCCCCCCTCCCGCTGGGCTTAAGGGGTTAAAATCCCTCGGCGCTGCTGACCTCTCTTCCCCCTACCAACGGCAGATCCAAATGCGCATGCGCGGCAAGAGCCGTGCGTGCATTTAAACCGCCCATATGAAAGCATTACTCAATGCTTCCCTATGGACGTCCAGCATGTTCTCACTGTGATTTTCACAATGAGAATTGCGGAAGCGGCCTCTAGTGGCTGTCTGGATTGACCCTCAGTGTAAACATAGCAGTTTCTCTGAAACTGCTTTGTTTTCAGCTGCAGGGTTAAAACTATAGGGACCTGGCACCCAGTCCACTTCATTTAGCTGAAGTGGTCTGGGTGCCTATAGTGGTCTTTTTAAGTTTTGATTTTTATTTATTTTTTTCCTTTGTCTTTTGCACTGTTAAATGATGATTTCTCAAGCTACCCAATGATCAAATGTAATCCTATCCTTTGATCAGTGATTCAGATATTTGGTCTCCCATACATGTTGCTTTCACTTATTTTGTAGTGAAGAAATTGTGTACATGAACATGTTCTATGCTTTGTCTTCATTGCAGAAATCCAAATTAATCTGTTGGATGAAAAGCTAGTAAAGTTGTTGGCCATGCAGAGAATCCAGGAGATTTTTTCATCGAAAGATCATTCTGCAGCAAGTGTCACCCGTCCCCAGCCAGCCCCTTCTATTGGAAATCACGTAGAAGGTGAGTTGAAGGAAATCAATCAAGCACTACTTCTTGAAGAATGACCGTGATTGTTATATTGGACCTTTTTGTACTTCTTCTATATCTGTGAGTGCTTACCTTGGCACCCCAAATATCTGTGAGCTACATTTTCTGCATTGCTTGGCTAGCGTTAAAGCTGGCTGTACATCATGAGAGCTGTGGTACACAAACAAACAAGGCTGATTCTATCAAGGGGGATATAAATCAATTTAATGTAATCCTAACAATTCCATCAAATCTTTCCTTCACGCCAAAGAAAATCAAGTTGGCGTTCACCACTCAGCAATTATCTGTCTCCTTTATAGACTGTTTTCTCTGCAATTTCCTTTGTCAAATTGTAAGGGTCAATTCTCTAGTTTTCAGAGCTAGCACAGATGTGTTTATTTTCTATAGGTTCCCAACATTGGTATCATCACTTCATGTGTCACTAAACAAGGTGTAGATGGGAGATCTGTTGAATTGATCCAAACCCACTAATGCGGCAAACTACATAAAAACAGAGCAGATATGTCATTGTTGGCTTGTTATGAACTTTTTAAAGGTACAATCTGAGCACTGTAACAAGATTTTAGCTACTCTTTGGGAATAATATATTTATCTCATAATTCACTGCTGGACAAGGAATTGTGGATAAGGTCTGTTCCCATAAACCTGAGTGGCACAGTCCTGCTTGGAGTGTCTCATTCTGATGTGAGGGGGGTATTCGGGCAGCTGCCTACTGGCCCCCTAAAGAGTTCCAAAGGACCCAGTGAAAGGTATGAGATACAAGTAATAAAGTGATATATTTTACAAGTTGTCAATGAATGATTTCCAGAGTTGGACTAAATTGATATTGCAAAAGAAAAATGAGAACTTCCACGCTAGTAATTTTGCAGTAGGTCAAAAGCACTGCAGGCACTTAAAGAACCCAGGCAAATGTCAGACGTCCCAAAAATATTTTGACTCTATTGTGGGACAGAGTCTGGCTAGACTCCTGGTTCCATAACCATTACAGTGGACATTCGTGGTTATGGTGCATAGTGTTTAAATCCATACTTAAATACAATGCTTACCACAATTAAATTCCTGCATATGTTCTTCTTACAGCTCAGAAAAGAGAGGTGCAAGCAAGAGCTGTATTCTACCCCCTAATGATGGGTGCTGGCGCTCCTGTGAACATGTGTTATCGGACCCTTTATATTGGCACAGGTTGGTTGGTTTCATATTTCATTGTTTTTATTTTTGAGGGGGGTTTAGTGTTGATAGTGTTTGTGTGTGAGCAATGTCAGGTTTGTATACTGCCCGCTTGTCACTGCTTCCTACTAACCACAACTCTGCTTCAGACGCTCTTCCTGGACAGTAGGAATTTACCAATTTTCCTGCATTTAGGCTGGGTATTTGCACAGCATCTTGAACAGCCTGCACAAAGAAACCCTTAAGCTGATCACGGGTTTTTGTTTGAACATTTTTGTTCCACAGCTACGGAAAAGGCATAGTAGCTAGCTCTCTTATATTGCACTGTGGCTTACTTTAAAACCCAACAGCTTAACTTTTTTTTTACTAAATGGAAATATTTAGCAGTCATTATGCAACCCTCCTTTCACTTGGACCCATGCTAGCTTTGAGAGAATGTAATCATATACTGTAAATGCCAAAGTGATTACCATTGCTCTTCTAGACTTATGATATACAAAACCTGAAAATTAATCACCATTGTTAAATAAATAAAATATATATATATCTCCCTTGTGTATTTGGATTTTATAGGTAATTTTTCTACCAGATTAAGAAAAGGAAAAATAAAGTTATCTTAGCAAGACTTTTTTGCCTATATTGAATTCTTCAGTAGGTTTTGTACGTCTGGATCAAATAATTTAATGTAAATTAATGGGCCAATCAGGCCATCGTCGCAAATAGCCAAACAGCAATTCATAGGTTTGCATCTTAAGTTGGCCAAGACCCAAGTTCTTTTTTTTTTTTTATTCTATTTTGGGGAGGTGAGGGGGGAGGGGGATTAATCAATAATATGTACACGTTATCGAAGTGGCTTTGATCACAGTATGATTTTAATTGCCAGACACCGTGTGAAAACATCCGGCTATTTGACATTTTCATGCATTAGGTGTTCAATACAGGTCACAGAGAATGGGAAAAACAAAATCATCTTGTGTGTGGTAGAGACCACCAAGTTAATTTGAAAGTCAATCGGCAAACAGCACTGTAATTTTAGGTGGCACATGCCACATTGAATGGACATTATTCAAGGAAAAGCAAAACTTTTCCACTCCTAACCAAGAAATAGAGGTTGGGCACACACTGTCTGTCTAGTAACAGACTTTTATGAGGACCACATTAGATACTCTTTCTCAAGCCTCAAAATGCTCTATTGTTGAACAAAAATGTTGTTTGATTTGTTCCTCCTTAAAGTCTTCTACTGATTAAATGAGAAAAACTCAAGCTGTCAGGGCACAAGTAGTCAACAGTGGTGTGCAGAAGGACATTTTTACAACCAGCAAACTACCTCTCTCCAATACTGGCAACAAAGACCATGAGATTGAAGGGGATACATGGTCACTATAACTGGATGATAGGCAGTGTTTGAGAAGTGTTGCAAGATTTGAGGATTTATGTTTTGCATCAACATGAATATGGTAGGGACATTAATTGGCATAATCCCAATAAATCCATTATTTTATAAATAAATAACTGCACAGACTGTTTGAAGGATTTAAGAAAACGTTTTGTTGGCTCATACTAGGCCCATAATACCAACTGAATATTGCTGAACACCACAGTATACCGAAGCAATATGGTGAAGTTGATATTGAGACACTTGTATTACCAATAACGTACAATTGCACTCTTAAGAATTCAGACTTTTATGGAATGAGATGAATGAAAGGCTGGAATTTTCAAACGTTAAGGTGATGGCCATACCTAAATATTGCAAGTCTTCCCAAAGGCCATACAAGTCAAAAGCCCTAAAGTAGAAAAAACTTTTTAGGAACACATTTGCCATGCATTTAGCCAGCACAATGCTTATGTGTATGTGTGTATGTATATGTGTGTGTGTATAGATATAGATATAGATAGATATATTCGGTCACCAAATCATAATCACAGGATTTAAATGTTATTCAAAAAGAATCTAGACCAATACATGATCTTCTCAGCCATTGGGTGCACATAAATCTACTCGCTAGGGCTTACTATCACAGAAATAATCACTAGTTGTCCATGTTTAACACATATTTATATATTAAATGCATATGAACAAAGAATTTAATTTTTATTTTTTTATTCAGTTGTGGGGGCTTGTTTTTGTCTTTATTGACTTTTTTTTTTAGTTTATTTTTTTATGTACCAACAATACAAGTGAAAAAAGGCGCTGACATTTTACACAATATAATTATTTTATTTATTTTTTAATTTATGTAATAAGCAGACCGTTATAAAGTGCAATAGCCCAAAAAACACACTTAAACCAATGTATCACAAAAAAGGTTCACTGTGTCTTAAAATTTTAATGTTTGTGGCAAGTATTTTGGGGGACAAGATTTAATTTTTTTTTAAAGATACAGCGCACTTTTTTGCGATACGTTGTTGTTGTTGTTTATGTGCTACCCAAGTCCTTATATTTCAATGGCATTAGCTGCAGATCTAACTTCTGTAGCAAAAACTGATCCACCTTCTTTTCTACCCAGCAATGACTTTTGTTCATGCTGAGTAGTGTTCAACCAAATGTTTCATATACAGATTGGACAGGTATATGCCAATCACTGCATTCTAATCCGCTGAAAGCAAACTAGGCAGAGAGCAGCCAGGTAGGAGGGGTATCATACTGTGAGCAAAACTAGTACATGTGTTCACAACAACTGCACGTGCCGACATTGCAAAAATGTCAAAGCTCGGCCAGAATTTAATTGCTTATGTAAGCCTTTCATTTAATTTATGTAAAATATTAAAAAACTTCCTTATGGTTTTCCAAGCAGACTTGCTTCTGTTTTCTTCATTTCGCTGGATACATTTTACTTTTTCCCAAGTTTTATATTTTGAAGTGAAGGCTTTCATGTGTGAGTGTGTGTGTATACTAAGCCCTTTCCTCCTTCTCTCTTCACAGGAGCAGACATGGACGTGTGCCTTACAAATTATGGTCATTGCAACTACGTGTCTGGCAAACATGCTTGTATATTTTATGACGAAGTGAGTGTGCATGTAATCTTTCTTCACCAATTCAGTATGTTATAGTATTACATCAATATGGTTCGGGTGGACTAGTCATCAACAAATGACTGAATGATTTGATTATTGCTATGAACATTGTACAAGCCAGCAATTGAAAAAGGTCCAGTGTTGGAATCAAAACATAATAAATGGGGAGATATGCTCTGCTGGGTGCGAGGGGTGAGAATGGGCTACTGCCCATAAGGGAAAGGGAGAATGGACTACAGGCAATGACAGAGGAAATATACCCCTTCACTCACATACAGTGCCATTAGATACAAATCATAATTCATATTCACTGACCTGGCTCACACTTACAAGCTTACATTCACACACACTGATTCTTTGTACATTCTTCACACCTGTAGTCATACGCTGACCCTCTGCATGCACTTGCTTTTACATTTATGCACATCAACCCTCCCCAATTCTCAGTGCATTTTCACACACACTGCCCCCCCCCCCCGCGCACACACACACACTCTCTCTCTCCATACAAATACAACCCAGCATATAAACACAGAAGTTGTGGTTATAGTTTAGTTTTAAAAAGTGGTGACTAGCTGTCCGTCATTGTTCAAACACTGAAAGTATGACAGTCATATCTGTTGGCAAACTATGGAGGCAATGTTTTATTTGCTTTGCTGTGTGATTTTGTTTACAGGACCCAGCTTAATCGGTAGGTGAAAGAACTGGGTCAGTAAATTATTGAAATCCTCTCCACTGTTTATAAGGCTTGCTAAGGCACTGCAGTTATAGGTGGATCTTTATGGGTAGACCCATACCGTAGATAACCATGTAAGACCCTTTAACAACACTGACGAATTGACACACCAAGAAACTTGCAATACGCTTCCTTATTCCAAACTTTTATTTTTCTCGTAGCTTTGTAAAAATGTTCTGTCAGTTACCCCTTTCATTGCTTTTATCCTCTTTCTTGTAGAACACGAAGCATTATGAATTGTTGAATTACAGTGAACATGGAACAACCGTTGACAATGTACTCTATTCGTGTGACTTTTCTGAGAAGATTCTCCCTACCCCTCCCAGCAGTATTGTTGCCAAAGTGCAAGGCGTAATAAGTAAGTAATTGCTTTCTATTTTTTGCCATGAGCAATAAAATGTAAAGTTCATTATATTGTAGGTGCGTGTTTTTTTGTTTTTTTTTACGTTATGCGCCCTATTTTAAAAAAAATAATATACAAATATATAAGAATAGAAACCGCATTCAAATATTGCTTATCCAAATCATTTTTGATAGTAACATCCCTTAATGCTTGAGAGACCCTGCCCCAGTCCTTTAATCCATTAAAGTCTGTCAGTAGCAATGTTGCAAGGCACTTTACATATCTTGAAGCAATTGCATTGCATATATTTTAATAAATTGTACCAATGCGTAAAATGCTTTGAGGGTAGCCCATAGTAAATATAGAAAATATTCCTTATATTTAGACCTTTTTCCCTCCATTATATGAAAGCTGGTTCCAAGTATAGTGACCTGGTACCTGGATATAAACTACAGTACAACAGCAAAAAAGTTCCAGGATTGCAGAAGGCCAGTAATATTTTAACAAATTGCAAAGTCCCTACTGTGTTGTTTTCAAAATCCAATCTTCGTGTGTGAGCAGCCCAAATAACAGACAAAGAAAACACCAAAGCCAAAATAACTAATGGTCCCAGCTTATGTTGCCACAATAAAATTAAGTGTTTTAAATTGCAAAACAAAATGAAAAGATTGCAGAATGAGAGAACTAAGCGCTCAAATCTCTTGCTTACACGTGGTTATTGGTCTCTACATGCCGATAGAAAGCTTGATATTTCCTCTGCATCCCCGGGTATCTCCTGGACAAAGTAGCAGGACTCTTTGTGCAATGCATAGCACAAGCAGCTTTTTGTAGGAGCGTCCCACAGTCCTTCTAAGGGTAGATATAAGGATTATTTCTATATTTTCTTGGAGACACCCTCAATATGAGTGATATATATTTATCAACGTCCAGATATGTAAGCTGCTCTACAGCACTGTTGCTGTGTATTTTCACAGATAATAACATTGTGGCAGGGTGTCTCAATAATTAAGGCGCATCACTTTATTGTTTTGTAATAAAAATTACTTGATTAAGCAAGATTCTTTGAATGCAGAGTCTACCTTTCTTTTTTTGTATTTTTCATGTGGTAGTTCCTGTGGAGTCAGATCTGTCTGAATCCTACACCATCCAAAAATGGGAGGATTCTAGAAGCTGTTGTGAATTATTCATGCAAAATAAAATTGTCAATTCCATTAAAATTGTCTTTTGAAGCGGGCGGAGCTAAGCCACAGAGCTTAATGACCGCACGTTGTCTGAGCTCCGGACAAAACAGCCACTTTTACCCTAATTAAAGTGCCCAGACCCCGCATACCGACCGTAAAACAGTCGCCCGGGCTGTGGTAGGCGCGATGGGGCGAAAAACTAAAAAGTCCAAACCTGATAAACCTGATAGGCAGAACGCAAGCATTGGCGACCTCTGGAGACAGGCCCGGAGTGCAGTGAGTCCAAACATGGCCGCCTTCCCTGATGAAAGCTCTGACATCTCCGATTTCATAACGGAGGTAGAGCCCCTGCCCGCACCAAAGGCCCTTCTCTCCACTCCCCCATGACCCGATTCACCCCCGGTCACCATAGCGGTTATGAAGGACCTGCTGGCCGGGGTCCAACACGCTATTCAGACGGATATGGCCCAAATACGCACAGACCTGCAGGGCCTGACAGGCCGCATTAGGGCCCTGGAACATGGGCCCTACAAACCACCAAGCATCTACAGCAACTGGTAACCGAACTGCAACAGTTAAATTTAAACACCAATTTGCGGTACTGGTGGACCAGAGGCGCAGCAAAAACATTAAGATCCGGGGGATCGCAGAAGACATACCGGAGGATCACAGAAGACATACCGGAGGCTGAAATGCCTCACTTTATACGAAGGCTCCTCACGGCCCTAATTACACCTAAACATGCCAAACAGATAAGCCCGGAGGGGATGTTCCGACTCCCAAGGCCTGCCACAGCCCCATGCACACTACCCAGAGATCTATTGGTATGCGTTCCCTATAATAGGGATAAAACAGCAGTGCTGAACGCAACACAAAACCACTCTCCCTACCTATTTGAGAATATGTTGCTCTCATTCTATACAGGCCTCTCATGATTCACAATGGCCTGGCGCCGTTCACTTCAGCCCTTCACGGCACGTATCCCCGCGCAAAACATCAACTACAAGTGGAGGGGCTCACGCGCACTACAACTTTCTCACGGAGACTCCCGGTACACTATCCAAGATATGCGAGGTGCGAGAGACCTACTACCTACACCATACCCGCTTCACCTTGGATAGGGGACCCAGCAACAACACTACCATTTGTCCCCTGACGGCTCGAAACACAGCAGCCACAACCTGATGTGACTCTGACTGACAAGGCCACATCTAATTCTCCACGGGTCTCCAGGCACAAGGACTAGCTCCAAGGGCTTATGTGGAGAAACTCTAAGCGCACAACAGTTTAATGTGCACAAGTTACCTGTTCCCTTATATTTTGGTTTATATGTTGTTGTTCTTACTTTAGACAAATTATATTAGGCCGCAGAGAGACCAAAACACAATGCATGCCTAGTCTCACAGGCTGAGGGAAGGGTACAACACGCAGTCCCACTGCAACAGACACAGCCGCAACCGCATAGCGCCCAGACAGAGACCTGGCCATTGAGAGAGCCCCACTTTCTCTTTCTCTACCGCTCCCCCCACCCCCACAGGGTTACAGGGGATCGTAATCCACACAACCGGCCACAAGCCATCTAACCCTTTCATACCGGCCACAGGCGGACCACGCACATCAGGCACACGGAATGTCATGTTTCCCAGGGACATTTAGCTACAGTACACAACAGTGGCAAGATGAGCACACACGCTAGTGTTTAGCCAACTTATTCTCTACTTCATGATCTAAGTGTGTGCAGTCTATATGAAGCCTTGTTACTGTCCTGAGCTGATTGTTGGTAATGCGCTTGATACAGCTCTTGTGGCATTTCAAGCTTGTTTGTCACCCTTTGCACGTGAAAAATAAAGAATTAAAAAGAAAGTCTTTTGAATTAATCTTCCTACATTTTGTATTTTGCCAGGCGTTTGATATATTCATGTTATTTGTATGAAATTCATAAAAATAATATAGATTAATGTGGTGGTTTTGATTTTGAATGACAATTTAACTTTATGAGCATTCATTCATTAAACTTTATATCGTAAAAGTTTAGCAATTTCCATGGTAACCAATTTGGTGTTCTTTTATCACTCTACTTCACCCTGAAAAGTGTCCTTAATGCGTTTGTGCGTTAACTGATGTCAGATCTATACCATTGTACAAAAAAAGGACATGCATTAAATCTTTTGTGAAATTTGGAAGTGACACTAGATTTTTTTTTTATCAAGTATATTTTACTGAAAACACAAAGCTGCTGCATTCCAAAAGTTAAAGGGGTTCAGAAATTGTGATATTATTTGGTTACCCATTATCTAAAGGCTGTAATTTCATTGTATTGTGCACAGCCAACTGGACTTGTTGAACTATACCAATATAAGAAAGTCTCAGTATGACCCACCACAAACTACTGCATAATACCTTCAAAAAGCTAATAAAACTAGCAATGGTCCAATAAATCCACGCAAATAAAGTAGATATTCTCTAATCCAATAAATATGGAATGGAAAACTATCCATAATTTTCCACAAACCACTACCAGCCTTACAAAATCCTAAATTTCCCCATAGCCATGGTAAAAAGTATTCACAGCCCTTTAGTTGAAGGTTTAACTTTTAAATGCCCGTTCAATAGCATGATAGCTGGGGGAGAGGGGTGGGGTGGGATCCTTAAACCCACTGGATACCTGCCACACTGCTAAAGCCTAGTGTAGCATTACATTCCCATCCTGCTGCCATGTTAATCAATATCTTTGTTTTCTAGTTATTTGCCCAAAGACTGATAAACCGCTCCGCATTTACCAAACCGTAACGTAGGAAATTAAATCTTTATATCGACCTACAAACCTGTATCCTCACTCTATGAAGCTGTAGTAATGATAATTGCTGAACTCCTACTTGCCAGACAGAAATCATAGACAATATGTGTCTGGTACCAACACTTTTTTTCAAACTTTTCTATAGTACAAATGCAAAGTGCTTAAGTGTTTAATATTGACCAGTGCTTACACTGGAATAATCAAATTTATTTCCATCCCACATTGTCCCATACATTTCATATATTGACAGTTATTCTAGATGTATGTATCTTTCACTACGCTGTTTATTTCATTATTTTCATTTTTTTCAGAACGCAGTAAGAGCCAAAACCCAGAGCCGGAGACCATCAAGGAAGAGCCAATTATGAACTCTCGGGCACAAGGTCTCCAGCAACAGCCATGCAACTGCAAAGCCAGCAGCTCCAGCCTCATTGGAGGAAGTGGGGCAGGCTGGGAAGGTACGGCTCTTCTTCACCATGGAAGTTATATTAAACTGGGCTGCATCCAGTTTCTTTTCTCAATCACGGAATTTGCAACAAGGCAGCCGAAAGGTGAAAATGATGGCTTAGCACAAGACCTAGACTTGGAAGACAAGATGTCTTTGAAGTCACCTCACCAGGTGCCAGTCTTAAGATCCAATTCTGTTCCTTAGGAGCCAAACACTAGAACTCTTACGAGACAAAAAAAAACTCTTCCTGAATTAAGACTTACTCGTCAGAGGAAATATGCCCAGCGGCCTCTTGGAATCCCCTGTTTTGGCAAGAAAGAGTTTGCACATTTGCATGATATGAAGAAAGCTCACTTTTTTATTTTTTATTTTTTTTCCCTCTCCTTTGCTCACATTTTATGGGCATTTGCACATATATTTCTATCATACATTTCATATATTATAAATATATATAGATATATATTTTTTTTTTTTTATTGTAAAATTCAAATAAACAATTGTCCCCGGAACGAATTTATCAGAATCCGATCAAAAGGTCAGAAGACTTTCTGCAGGCCACAAACACGTGAATCTAGACATTTTTTTTTCTTCATGCCATTGTAAATTAATAGACAGGAAAGACTTGTTCTATTTTGTGCCAGTGACCATTTTATACAGAACAACTGGTTTTTCCGCAAAACTGTATTTCTCATAACATGTTACATTTAACAGCATTAATAGTCCCAATACAGAACAGTGTGACATCAATCCTTTTTTCCATTCTGACTACATTTTCAATAAAAGTAGCTTCACACAGACAGGCATTGAGATTTTTTGTACATAAACAGAAGGCTGCCCTTTTTTTTTTTTTTCTTATAATATTTTTAAATGTGTACAGTGCCGCGTGTGATATGCCTTTGGCTCCTGTCTGTTGTAACAAAACATTTTGTCGTACACTTGTTTGTCCTGTTTTTATTTTCTTTTTCTTTTTTTTTTTTTCTTTTCTTTTGATATTTTTTGTTTTGATGGGGTTTTTTTTTTTTTCAGTTTTATTTTTTTAATTATTGTAATACTGCCACTTCTTGTGGAAGTCGGACAAGCTAGATTTCATTGTAAATATTAATTGTATTGTTTTAGATTTTACAAAACCTTTTTTCCTGTACTCTGTATATATATAAAAAAAATTGATTCTTTCTCACTTTTTTGTGTGCATTAGTTTTGTTATATTTTTTTGTCAATTTAGACTTTTATAGTTGCATATTAGCTGCCGTATTTTAAAATCATCAAAACATTACTCCTGTGTGTGTACAGAAATGTATGTGTGCAGCTGTTTTGCATGTATGTTCTTATTTATTTTAAAACGGTTTTGTGATTTATATAGGTCAGAATCAAGAGTGACCTGACATAAAGTTCACAGATGGAAAGGAGCAGATGATATAGAAAGCTAAATGAAGGGCCAATGTTTCAAAATCATTAGAGAATACACAGTAATACATACATTAACCCCTGTATGGCAGGTTGCATCACAGGGCTGTCTTGTTGCAGTTATACTTATTGTCCAGCAGACATTCATTTTTATAGAAGATTGTGTGATTGAATGCATCTGTATGTCAGTTGCTACTTATGCACATCCAAATTCACAGTTATACTAACATTAATGATTGTCTTGAAATTTACTTTTTTCTGTGTTCTTAAATACACCTAAGCGTCATATTTCGATGGATGGAAATTATGTTAATGGCTGTCCTATAGGTCCGTTTCGGTATTCCTTAGTACAACACATCAGGATCGTGATACTTCCTTTACATCCATGTGAGCATTCATCTGACACAATGTCCAAATAAATATGTGCATTGTTTTTTCGAAAGGATAACAAAATTACAAAACTATGGGTTTTAACTCCTGTCTTTTCCTGGCAACACTCACTGTAAAGATTACTGAGCTTACTCACTTGGAGTTGCTTAGTCTCTTTTAAGTAGGATTTTTTTTTTTTTTAATTACACAAAGTTTAAACCAAGGAGGTAAATATTGTTTTATTTTGCAGTACTTGTGGCATTTGATAACTGGGTGTTGGCAAGATTGAAGATTTAACTCTGTGCACATCTTGCTACATGTATGCATGCCTGGATTAATCCGGCCACGATCCATACTTCTGTGGCAGGTGTGAGCGAGTGGCTTCTCTGGAAGTTCATATTGGAGATCTGGAGAAGCAAATTACAACACTAAGAAAGATTGACAATTTTGAAAGCAGTTTGCTGCTCACTGAACAGAGTTTAGTGGGGACAAGTAGAGTGAGAGGAGTTGACAGCTGGGGAACAGGCATGTAGCTGGATAACTTTATCACATGGTAGCAGGGGGGAGGGAAGAGGAAAGGATTTGCTAGTCCTGAGTTTGTTCAACCTGACAATTTGCCTGTTTAAGTGAAGATATTTTGTGGTATCCACTCAGGAATAGCTGTACTGGACAGTACAGTCGAGGAAACACCCTTTCTAGTATGGATGGGGTTGAGAACGTAAGAAAGGCTAGACAGATTGTGGTGGTAGGGGACTGTATTATTAAGAGAGTCTAGGGTTATCTGCTGCTCTGATCTTCTCAACCGGACCGTTTGCTGTCTCCGGGGTGCTCGCGTCCTGAATGTTGCTGACAGGAATTATGGATTACTGAGAGGGGTTTGGGATGACCTTGCTGCCGTGGTCCACATTGCTACCAATAACAGTCAGAGGAAAATGGAAGACCCTATAGAGGGAATTCAGGGAATTGGGAAGTAAACTGAAGAAAAGGGCCTCCAAGGTAGTATATTCAGAAAGATGACATGTGCCGCATGCTAGAGCAGAAATGCAGTGGGAGATTAAAGTAGTTAATGCGTGGTTAAAGTCCTGGTGTAGGAACAGGAGGGGTTTGGCTTTAGAGCACTGGGCCTATTTTGCGCTTGGGTACAATTTTTATAGCTGAGATGGATTTCATAACAGAAACATGGTGTGATGAGACACATGACTGGGCAGTTAACTTAAATGGTTACACAGTATTTAGAAAGGATAAAACAAAATAATACAGAAAAGGTGGTTGGATATGTTTGTATGTTAGCCATGAGTTCAAGCCAAATCTTAAAGGGACACTATAGTCATCAGAACACCTACAGCTTATTGAACTTGTTCTGGTGAGTAGAATCATTACCTTCAGGCCTTTTGCTGTAAACACTGTCTTTTCAGAGAAAATGTGGTGTTTACATTACAGCCTAGTGATAACTTCACTGGCCACTCCTCAGATGGCTGTTAGAGATCCTTCCTGGGTCATGGCTCCCTAAAATGCATCCAAACATTCAGTATCTCCTCCCTCTGCATGCAGACACTGAACTTTCCTCATAGAGATTCATTGATTCAATTCATCTCTATGAGGAGATGCTGATTGGCCAGGGCTGTATTTGAATTGTGCTGGCTCTGCCCCTGATCTGCCTCCTTGTCAGTCTCTGCCAATCCTATGGGGAAGCACTGTGATTGGATCAGGCTACCACTTCTGATAATGTCAGCAGACTGCTTGTTTTTCTGAGTCTAACAGCATGCAGATTTACAGCTTCAGGCTTGAATACAGTAAGATTTTTACTATATTTATGGAGGCATGAGGGTCCCAGGGGGGCAAGGTGGTGGGTTTAACACTATAAGGTCAGGAATACATGTTTGTGTTCCTGAACCTATAGTGATCCTTTAAGCAAAGTGGAACGTGATGATGACAATGTGGAAGCTTTATGGGTAGATATCTGCTTGTCGCAAAAGAATGGAAATAAATTATTGGTTGGGATATGTTAGAAACCACTTAATGTTAATATTGATGAGGAAGAACAGCAGTCAGAGAGAATTGGGAAAGCTGCAAATCTGGGTAACACGTTAATTAATGGAGATTTTAATAACCCGAACATAAATTGGGATAAGGGGGATAGTAATTCCACAAGGGGAATCAGGTTTTTGAACATATTAAATGACACATTCACATCACAACTGGTACAAGAAGCAACTAGAAAGGATGCTTGTCTGATTATAATAAACCTTGATCTTTTGACCAGCATTCTAGTAGGGGAGCACTTGGGAAATAGTGATCACAATATATGGTGCCTTTTGAAATAAACTTAAAAAAGCAAAAACACGAGGTATACTAAAACATATTTTAAAAAGGCAGATTTCAATAAGTTACGGGAGTCTTTGTGACATATTGACTGGTATAAACTCTTTAGTGAAAAGAACACTGAGGATAAATGGAATATCTTCAAAATAAATATTAGAAAGGTACATTTCTTACGATGTAGTAAATATAAAATTAATTAAAAAAAATTAAAAAGTGGTTTAGTGGGAAAGTAAACAAAGATCAAAAATATGAAAAGGCTATTTAAATTGAACAAACCAGAGGCATCCTATATAAGAGAGCCAGTTGTGCATGCAAAAAGCAATTAGAGCGGCTGAACTAGAAAATGAACACGTGGTAGCCAAAGAAAGCAAAACCAACCCCAAACCTTTTTTTTTTTAGTACGTAAATTCTAAAATAAAAAAATCTAAGTGTAGGTACACTAAAAACCGTGTAGTTAATGGAGACCAGGAATTTAAATTTTTTTGCTCAGAATATTTTTAGGAGGATGTTATGGCAAGAGATATGCAAATTATTGCTGCAAAATATTTTCAGATTGTGATTGGATGACTCAAGACAAGATGCTGCAGCAACTAAAGAAAGTTAATGTAAACAAAGCTTTTGGTGCCTGAGGGCATTTACCCGGGAAAATAAGTGTGCAAATTAGTGAACCTCTGTTTTTATTTTTTCCAGATTTTTATTTTTTCAGGAATTGTACCGGAGGATTGGAGAAAGGCAGATGTGGTTCAAATGTTCTTAAAGCAGTGGTTCCCAAACCAGTCCTCATGACCCACCAACAGTCCAGGATTTATATATTTCCCTGTTTTATTCCAGTGGAGATACTAACAAAACCTGGACTATTGGTGGATCTTGAGGACTGGTTTGGGAAACGCTGTCTTAAAGATTTAAAAATCTTTGCCTGGAAATTAGTGACCTGTGAGCTTAACGTTTGTGGCTGGAAAAGTATTTGAAGGGTTATTAAGGCATAATATTCAGGAATTTATTGGGAAGAACTTTGTTATTAGCAATAATCAACATGGTTTAATGAAACATGGGTCATGTCAAACTAACCTAATTGCAATCTACGAAGTAAGTAGACATATAGATCAGGGTGTTGCATTTGATGTGATCTACCTGGATTTTGCCAAGGTGTTTGATACGGTTACTCACAATAGGTTAGTCTTCAAACTAAAAGAAATTGGTCTAGATGAATATTCTTGTTCATTGTCTTAAACTTAAAGAGACACCATAGTCACCAGAACTACTACAGCCAGCTTAATGTAGTTGTTCTGTTGAGTATAGCATGTCCTTGCAGGCATTTTAATGTAAACACTTCCTTTTCAGAGAAAAGGAAGTGTTTACATTACTGCCTGGGGATACCCTGCAGTGGCAGTCACTCAGACAGCCTTTAAAGGGGCTTCCTGGGCGCATCACTGACGTTCAGCGTTTCCACGCTCTGAATGGAAACAGTGAACTTGCCCCATAGAGATGCATTGAGTCAATGCATCTCTATGAGACGATGCTGATTGGCGCAGCACCACGTTTTGCCGCGCATTCGCGATAGCCTCCCAATGCTTTCTGCACTGTAAAGGTGATTTTTAACCGGAGGTAAGGGGTACCATTAGTGTTTTAGTCCTGTATTTTTTTTTTTATCCAGCTCTTCAGAATCGCCTGATAAACGTCCTTAAAAAAAATCCAAAGTTTCTGCACACACTAAACATCCATGTTGTTCATCTTGCAACTATCTCCTGCCAGGTGTGAGTTAAAAGAAAACATGCAACCCATGCAGTAGGGAAGCTGCAAAAAATGGTTTGTTTATGCCCTGATTCCAACAGAATTAACAGCAGACATTCTGGAATATGAGAACAACTACGCCTCTGTCTTTGCCTAGTGGTCAGGAATTCTCCAAGTCTATCTATGAATAAGACCTGCTGTTTTATCGGATTCCGATTTGGTCACATTTTCATATTCGGAAACGCATCAGACTATTCAAGTCTGTCTGTGCTGCTGTTATATTTTTATTTTTCATTTATTTATTTATTTCCGGATTGTTTAATAGAAGTCTCAGAGGTTATGGAATAAGGTGAATATTCCCAGAAAACCTTAGAATAGCAAATGCTTTCAAAACAAGGACAAAATGTGCCTGTAGCAATTGTGTTAAAAAATGATAAGCCTAAAGTCATGTCTACAAATGGTCGCAGTTTAGGGAATAAGATCCATGAACTTGTGACAATAATGGCAACTGATAATGTAGATTTAGTCGCTGTTACTGAGACATGGTATAATGAGAAAAATGACTGGGACATAGCAATACCAGGGTACTTTTTATATAGAAAAGACAGGGTAGGCAAGAAAGGGGGTGGGGTGGCCCTGTATGCAAAGGATAGCATAAAATCTAGCCTAATAAAAGTTAGTGAGGCGAACACAGAGTCTGTTTGGTAATCGCACAGTAACTCGTGTAGGTGTGATTTATAGGTCCCGAGGACAAATAGAACAGTTAATCTACTAGTTGAGGAAATAGCTAAAATGACAAGGGGGGAGTTATCATCATGGGTGACTTTAATCTTCCTGATGTGAATTGGAAAATAAAAATAGCTGCTTGTGCCAGGAGCACAAATATTTTAAACTCCCTACTGGGATTGTCTCTAAAACAAGTCGTTAAGGAGCCAACTCGTAAAGAGGGCCATACTAGATTTAGTGTTAACAAATGGAGATTTGGTATCAGATATTACTGTAGGTGAAAGTTTAGGATCCAGTGATCATCAGTCAGTGTGGTTTAATATAAGAACAGTGACTGAGTCACACCACACAAAAACAAAAGTTTTAGACTTTAGAAAAACAGACTTTTCTAAAATTAGCAAATGTGTAAAGGAGTCATTATCAGACTGGAGCAATTTAAATGGAGTCCAAGAGAAATGGGATTATTTAAAAGTTGCGCTGCTGAAGGCAACAGAAAATTGCATTAGGCTTGTCAGTAAAAGCAAAAAATTCAAGAAACCACTGTGGTACTCCGCAAATGTGGCCAAAATAGTAAAAAAAAAAAAAAAGTTAGCATTTATGAATAAAAAAAAAAAAAAAAAAAAAAACAGTGAGGAAGACAGAATTATCTATAAGATTAGGCAGAAAGAGGCTAAGCAAGTTACAAGAGCTTCCAAATCAGTGAAAGAAAGTAGCTCAGTCAGTAAAAAAAAAAAGGGGGGACAAAACATTTTTAGATACATAAATGAGAAAAGGAAAGTAAAACAAGGATTAGTTAGATTAAAAACAAAAGAAAGAAGGTATGTAGAAGAGGATAAAGGTCTAGCTGATGAAAATTAAGGAAAGGGGCCTCCGTTAGGAAAAGGGACAAATAAGTAATTTGTTACATGTGAGTTTACAGAGGAAGAGGTTCTATTTCAACTGTCAAAAGTAAAGACAAGTCAATGGGACCTGATGGAATACACTCAAAGTTATTAAAAGAGCTTAGTGGTGTACTAGCAAAACCATTAACATTTATTTAACCAATCAATGATAACAGGAGTAGTCCCAGAAGATTGGAAGTTGGCGAATGTTGTGCCCATTCACAAGAAAGGTAATAGGGAGGAGTCGGGCAACTATAGGCCAGTAAGCCTTACTTCAGTAGTGGGGAAAGTAATGGAAACCATGTTAAAGGATAGGATTGTTGAACATCTAAAAACACATGGATTTCAAGATCAGAGACCACATGGGTTTACTTCAGGGAGATCATGCCAAACTAATCGTATTGATTTTTTTTATTGGGTAACTAAAATAATAGATCAGGGTGGTGCGGTAGACATTGCTTACCTAGATTTCAGTAAGGCTTTTGACACTGTTGCATATAGAAGGCTTATCAATAAACTGCAATTTTTGGATTCCAATATTGTTGAATGTGTAAGGCAGTGGCTGAGTGACAGGCAGCAGAGGGTTGTAGTCAATGGAGTATATTCGAAGCATGGTCTTGTGACAAGTGGGGTACTTCAGGGATCTATACTTGGGCCCATTCTCTCTAATATTTTTATTAGTGATATTGCAGAAGGTCTTGATGGTAAGGTATGTCTTTTTGCTGATGATACTAAGATATGTAACAGGGTTGATGTTCCAGGAGGGATAAGCCAAATGGCAAATTATTTAGGTAAACTAGAAAAATGGTCACAGTTGTGGCAATTGACATTTAATGTGGATAAGTGCAAGATAATGCATCTTGGATGTAAAAAAAAAAAAAACTAAGGGCAGAGTCCAGAATATTTGATAGAGTCCTAACCTCAACATCTGAGAAAAGGGATTTAGGTGTCATTATTTCTGATAACTTAAAAGGTAGGCAGACAATGTAATAGCGCAGCAGGAAATGCTAGCAGGATGCTTGGTTGTATAGGGAGAGGTATTAGCAGTAGAAAGAGGGAAGTGCTCATGCCATTGTACAGAACACTGGTGAGACCTCACTTGGAGTATTGTACGCAGGACAGGAGACTGTATCTCCAGAAGGATATTGATACTTTAGAGAGAATTCAGAGAAGGGCTATTAAACTGGTTCATGGATTGCAGGATAAAACTTACCAGGAAAGGTTAAAGGATCTTAACGTGTATAGCTTGGAGGAAAGACGAGACAGGGGGGATATGATAGAAACATTTAACCCCTTAAGGACACATGACGTGTCTGACACGTCATGATTCCCTTTTATTCCAGAAGTTTGGTCCTTAAGGGGTTAAATACATAAAGGGAATCAACACAGTAAAGGAGGAGACTATATTTAAAAGAAGAAAAACTACCACAACAAGAGGACATCGTCTTAAATTAGAGGGGCAAAGGTTTACAAATAATATCAGGAAGTATTACTTTACAGAGAGGGTAGTGGATGCATGGAATAGCCTTCCAGCTGAAGTGGTAGAGGTTAACACAGTAAAGGAGTTTAAGCATGCGTGGGATAGGCATAAGGCTATCCTAACTATAAGATAAGGCCAGGAACTAATGAAAGTATTTAGGAAATTGGGCAGACTAGATGGGCCGAATGGTTCTTATCTGCCGTCACATTTTTATTTTTATTTTTTTTTTTATTTTTTTTTTGTAATTCTTTATTTTTACTGTGCCAGGAATATCAGAAACATGCTTATGATGCCACAAGGTAGTAACATACAATGTGAGATAGTAGCATGGCAATCAGAGTAAGTTAGCACAATTTTTTTTTTTGATTAGTAATACAGTGAAGTCTAGCGTGCCTAAGCAATTTACGATATATAGATGGTCGATAGATAGTATAGCTAAGGCACAGATATTCTTAAGGGTAAAAGTAAAGACAGGCATATATCAACATGAATTTTAAACAAGAATGTTTCCCAGGGATGCCCCCGGCTAGTTGCATGTAATAAAGAGTGTGCCAAGGGGTGATACTCGGGATTAGGGGAAGGATGCTAGAGGTTTGTGTCACAAGAGGTCAAGGGTGCACAAGATATGTGTCACAGAAGGGCAGCAGTTGTCTTTTATGCGGTCTTGGCCCCTGTGTCAGCCTATGCCAGAGAGGGGCATCGCAGTGTCCTGTGGCTTTAAGGGGGTCAGCCGATACCTGCCGTGGGCACCTCATCTAGCTGCAATTTTGATAGGGGGTTCAAGCATCTGGGCGCTGGTATAGTCGTGTAGGGCTGTTTAATCCCCTGCATAGGAGTCGCCAGGAACGCTGTAGGTTTTCGGCATTGTTCCAAGTTAGGACTCTGCCTCTTCTTTCTGTGTGGTTCTGCCGTCACATTCTATGTTTCTTTCTGTTTTATCCAATCCTTAAAGGGTTACTCCAACCCTTCTGAAAAAAATGTTCACTTAACGTCCCCTCTCCCCCTTAATACCTGTTAAAAGAAGTTTTACTTTGCTGATATCCAGTGCCCGGCGAAGCTGTCAGCGATTATCTTCCATGTTGCGTCATGCCTGCACTCATGTGGTCCACTAACAGGCTTCTCATATTGAAGACCGTATTGCTGAATCAGAGCACATCTGAGTAGGAGAGGGTGGAAGGGATATTTCTATAGGAATACAAAAACGAATTAAGTTACAGAGGAAGGGAAAAGCTATCTTCTCCTTGCTGTCGCTCTGCCTGCAAGGGAGAAGATTATGTCTGTCGCCCGCATGCTGGCAACAGACTGAAAATATGCACAGAATTGACATTGGACAGCCTGGAACAGAGTTCTGGGCTGACCAAGTCAAGTGTGCTTGGGTGCAATTAGTGCCCAGCACACAATTAAAAATGAATCTACCTTTTTTGGTGGGACAGCGTGATAAATTAGACGCACACTGTGAGAGGCGGGTAAAGTTGGTTGGGCGCAGACACAGGCTGAGCGGGAGCAAGAGAGCGGAGATTCGTCGAAAGATTGAGCGTTCCAGGAGAAACGGTAGAACACAAAAAAACACGAAAGGCTGAGCGGGAGTAAGAGTGTGGAGATTCAGTAAAGGACTCGGTAAAAGATTGTCGCTACAGGAGAAGGACAGAAAGTGAACTGGAACACCAAACGGAGGAGCAGGCTTGGCGATCGGCAACAGAACGAAGCAGCACGAGGCAGCAAGGGGCTCACAATAGCCCTGCAGAATTGAGATATCTAGGCGTATTTCAAGCCCCGCATGCTGAACACAGTGAGTCAAAATATATAAATTAGATCTAAAGTAAAGAGTTAAAAAAAATATATTTTTTTATTTTTTTTTTGGAAAGTTAACTAAAGGGTGCATTAAATCAAATGGCTTACAAAAAAACAACAACACTGCCTCTTAGAAAGAAAAAACTAAAAAACGAGTCTTAGCTAATGACTTCTTTTCCCCACAAGCTAATAAAGTTCCAAAAGACATGGACTTTAAAGAGTGGATGATTCAATGAACACTGAAGCGAACCAGGAAATGCAAAATACACTACAAGAAGCTTTGGAAAAGTGTTTTGAAAAAGCCTTACAAGAAGTAAAATTGGACATTAACAATAGTACTCTATCAGAAAAAAATGAAAAATATCGACGAGAATTTACTGAAAATTGACACAACAACTAATGCTACAACAAAAATATGACTCCCTTCTCCTCAGAATAAATAAGCAGGATCTAAAATTAGAGTCGCTGGAAGATTGTGCAAGGAGAAATAATGTACACTTTAGAAGAAATTAGCCCCGAACAACTAAGGGAATTTCTAACCCAACACTTTGAAGAAGCAGGTGTCGAAGATAAAGACCTTAAATCCGACAATTGAACGAATACACCGTTTACCAAAACCAAGTTTGATAAAATACAACACACCCAGAGATGTCATCGCTAACTTCCTGTCCTATCTATTCAAAGAAAACATTTTAAAGTTGATAAGAGGAAAAAATTTAAAGAATGAAAAGTTTTGAGATGTGTTGATCTTCAAGGTTCTCTCTTATCAGACAAGAATACGCCAGAAAACTTTTACTCTGCAGATATTAAGACAAAAGAGTATATAGGTGGGGCTTCCCAAACGCTATTAACTTATTTTTGGATGGGAAAAAAATAAAATTTCAAACGCCAGAAGCCTTAAAATCCTGGTCTGAAGAGACCCTATTTAATTGAGTAACAAATATATGATTTTTGTTGTTGTTTTGTTTAGTTTTTTTGTGCAGATTTGGGTATTTGGGTGTTATTATATAAATATTTATCAATCATTGGAATAGTAATAGTGGTTATAGTACTAATTGCAATACTTATAACACAAGTATTAAGGGCAAATAAGAGGTTTCACTTATCCCTCACATTGTAATGTAAAGTAAGGATAACAAAAGTATCACAAATATGACATTTATACAAGTACATAACAGTAGTTATAGCACTAATCGTAACACTTATAATACAAGATACAGTTTTTAGGTAAAATAATACGTTTTTCACTTAATTTATACACTAATGTGGAATATGTATTACACAAATATGGGATACTTATAAAATAAAATGACTATTGTAAAACAGAAAGATTAGGAGGAAGGAATGCAATATAATAAGAGGGGCAATAATTATAGTAAGGAAGAAAGAAGTATGAAATATATGGCAATTATTGGTTTTTTTTGCACTAATAATAATGATTGTGATGGAAATAGATTATTTTTTAAATTTTATTATTTTCTAATTTTCTTCAGTTTCGGCTTCCTAATATATATATATTTATAAATATATAGCGTTACGGAATCTGTTGGCGCTATATAAATGGCAAAAATAATATATATTAAGAAATTATGAATTAATATTGCTCGCCCCTATTGGCAGCTTACCCCTGCCGTAGGTTCATTGAATTTAGTAGTCTGCCCTCCTTCCCTCGTTTATTCGAGGGGAAATAGGTCACACTCACAATTTCTATTTAGAGGGTATAGATTGTGGTATGCCTATCTTGAGGTTCAAGAAGACATCCACATATTTGTTTTTTGTCTTTATGTTTGTATATATGTTAGGCCTAGTGGCGCCCAGCAAAGGATGAGGAATGGGGTTACATTTTTACTTTTTTGAATTATGGTCAAATTTTTTACAGTGAATGTACAGGGACTTCACTCTAATTTTGAACGACAAAGGAAGCTATATATATGAGAGTAGGACCTGCCAAAGATGGGGTACATTGACGTTGTGGCAGGCTTATGCAATGTATGATCATATAATGTAATTAAATCCCCATTATTTTTTGCCTAGATTAGGTGTTTTTAAAAAAAAACTTTTAAAAACGAATACAATCTGTAAACATTGAAGTTGCTGTTTAGTAGATAGGAGAGTGCGCTGGATCTTGTGTATTGTTTATTGTATAATATGGCCCCCAGCAGCACCCCATTTAAGCATGTTCAGGTGAGTGCAGCCACCCCCCATGTTCCATATATATATATATATATATATATATATATATACCGTATATACTCGAGTATAAGCCGAGTTTTTCAGCCCATTTTTTGGGCTGAAAAACCCCAACTCGGCTTATACTCGAGTCAGAGTCTGTATTATGGCAATTTGCATTGCCATAATACAGACTGGGGGAGAGGGGGGCTGGCAGAGCTGTAACTTACCTTTCCTGCAGCTCCTGTCAGCTCTCTCCTCCTTCGCGCCGTCCGTTCAGCACCTCGGTCAGCTCCCAGTGTAAGTCTCGCGAGAGCCGCGGCTCTCGCGAGATTTACACTGGGAGCTGACAGAAGAGCAGAACGGACGGCGCAGAGGAGGAGAGAGCTGACAGGAGCTGCAGGAAAGGTAAGTTACAGCTCTGCCAGCCCCCCTCTCCCCCCCACTGAACTGCCAATGCCACTGGACCACCAGGGAAGGAGAGCCCCCCTCCCTGCCATGTATCAAGCAGGGAGGGGGGACGAAAAAAAAATATATAAATAAAATAAGAAATAAAATAATAAAAAAAAAAATTAATAATAAAAAAAAAAGGGGTATAAGGACCACTATGGGAGGGGGGGGGGGTATAAGGACCACTATGGGAGGGAGGGGGTGGGTTAAGGACCACTATGGGAGGGAGGGGGGTATAAGGACCGCTATGGGAGGGAGGGGGGTATAAGGACCACTATGGGAGGGAGGGGGGGGGGGTAAGGACCACTATGGGAGGGAGGGGGGGTATAAGGACCACTATGGGAGGGAGGGGGTATAAGGACCACTATGGGAGGGAGGGGGGGGGATAAGGACCACTATTGGAGGGAGGGGGGTATAAGGACCACTATGGGAGGGAGGGGGGGAAAAGGACCACTATGGGAGGGGGTGGGGGTATAAGGACCACTATGGGAGGGGGTGGGATAAGGACCACTATGGGAGGGAGGGGGGGGGTATATGGACCACTATGGGAGGGATGGGGGGGGATAAGGAACACTATGGGAGGGAGAAGGGGGATAAGGACCACTATGAGAGGGAGGGGGTGGGATAAGGACCACTATGGGAGGGGAGGGGGAAGTAAGGACCACTAGGGGAGGGGAGGGTAAGGACCACTAGGGGAGGGGTGAGTCAGGACATATGGGGGGGGGAGGGGGCGGCAAAAATTGTTTTGCCTACGGCGGCAAATATCCTTGCACCGGCCCTGCACACACTGCATTCACACACTGCATTCATGCACACACACACTGCATTCATGCACACACACACTGCATTCATGCACACACACACTGCACTCATACACACACGCTGCACTCATACACACACACATACGCACACACTGCATTCATTATACACACACTGTAAATAAATATTCAATTAATATATTTTTTTTAGGATCTAATTTTATTTAGAAATTTACCAGTAGCTGCTGCATTTCCCACCCTAGTCTTATACTCGAGTCAATAAGTTTTCCCAGTTTTTTGGGATAAAATTAGGGGCCTCGGCTTATATTCGGGTCGGCTTATACTCGAGTATATACGGTATATATATGTATTAATGATTCAAGAAACCCATTGGAAAGCAAAAGAGGAACAAAAATTGTGGACTAAAAAATTACATGTATACTCGGCATCTTTAGCTGAAAATAAAAAAAGAGGAGTAGCCATTATAATGACCATTACCTTACAAGTAGATGTTAAATATCAGAGTAAAGATACAGAGTGTCGTTATATCATTTTAGTGTGTGAGATAATAATCAGCTATTTACTTTGGTAAATGTTTATCTATCTATCAAATGTATATCCAGTATGCCTGCTTGAAAAAATAATGGAAGAAATTAAACAAGTTAGATTAGGTCAGCTTTTAATTGCAGGTGACCTGAACTGCGTTACTGATCATTATTTGAATTTAAAAAAAAAACACTTCTAATTTTATAGATTAAAAAATATATTGAACGATCAAAATAATTAAATAAATGCATCAATGGGGCGAACCTGGCTGACATTTGGAGGGTTTATCATACTAGTGAAAAAGATTATACACATTTTTCTAAAGTACATTTATCTTTTTCCTAAATGGATCTTTTTTGGGGCAAAATGTCAATAGTTAGTAACACCAAAAAGATATATATAAAAGATAATGTGTGGTCAGATCATAGTCTAGTAATTTTGGAATTAAATTATGTATCAAAATTAACACCTAGAACCACATGGCGTTTATATGATTATATTCCTAAAAAACAACTAAATCAAGAATATATACGCAATATAATTAAAAAAAAAAATTATTCAAAGACAATTCCACAGAGGAGATAACCCATACCACAGTTTGGTGTGCTTTTAAAGCAATTCCTAGAGGTCATATTATTAAACTAAAACGTGATCTAATTAAAGCTGGAGGCGCTTCTTTATCGGAGCTTTATATAGAATTCTATAATCGTTCTCAAAAAATAAAAAATAACACATTTACAATATAAAAAAATCTCAAAGAAATCTTAAGTAAAATAAAACAGAATTAGAAATTACTATTAAAAACTTGGATCGCCTTAAAATAAAATTTTAACATAAAGGTAAAAGGGCGGATCAAATTCTAACAAATAAATTGAAAAAAAAAAAAACATTAAAGGAAATAATTACGTTAATAAAACTTAAAGATCAAGTATATATGACCCCAAAAGATATAGCAAATGCATTTGTTGAATTTTATAAAGAACTCTATAATCTTCTTTAAAAAGCTTCAAAAGAAGACATTAATAATTATGTGAAAATGTAAGTCCACCTCCAATTCCAATCGAAAAAATTAATAAATTAAATCAACCAATAGAAACAGCAGAAGTAGAAAGAGCAATTAAGAAAACTAGCACACAATAAAACACCAGGTCCAGGTCCAGGTCCAGATGGTTTCAGTAATTTATTTTACAAACTATACACAAATGAAATCTCGCATCATCTAGTTAAAACTTTTAACGAGATTGTGACTAAAGGTAATTTCCCTCATAAAATGTTAAAAGCAAACATCTTACAAACATCTTACCTATATTAAAACAGGAGAAACCCCTATCAGATTTAACCAGTTATCATCCAATCTTATTAATAACTGTAGATACAAAGCTATTCTCCTCAATACTAGCTGAGCACTTGTAGAGCATTTTGTTAGCTATTATCCATCAAGATCAGATCGGCTATGTTCCGGGAAGGTCATCTTGCAATAATATCAGAAGGATAATTAACATTTTAGATTTGGCTGAGAGAACGTGTACTCTCCTCCTTACCCTGTCGTTAGATGCAGAGAAAGCATTCGACAGGGTAGAATGGCAGTTCATGTTCGCTACATTACAGTGCTATGGTTTGAGTGATTGGTTGCTCAAAGCATAAAAATCTTTACATACTGTACCAACAGCTAGGGTGGTGGGTACGAACCTATGTTCAGAGTGGTTCGATTTAAAAAAACAGAACTAGACAGGGTTGCCCACTATACCCAATTTTGTACATTATGTCGATAGAACCACTTGCTACAAAAATTAGAGAGAACAGAGATATAAAGAGGTACCCAATTAAAAACCAACAGTCAAAACTCTGTTTATACGCAGATGATGTTTTTATTTTTCTGACTGATCCAAATAAATCACTGAAGTATTTGCTAGAAGAAATAGATAGGGGGGGCGGAGCCAGCAAGGCAACGGAGCGGTCGCACTATTCGGAGCTCCTGCTCTAACTTACCCTAACATAGCTTTTATGGTGGAACCCAGAGCCCACAGACCCCTCAAACCTTGCCTACAACCGGCTGACAAGTTATGGGCCGCAAAACGAAGAAGGCTAAAGCGGACAGAAACTCCCAAGGGAGAGACATTGGAGAAATGCTGCGGAACTCGCAGCAGGCCGCGTGGTCCAAAATGGCGCCGGCCGACGACCTCACCTCCTACTCCTCGGAGGACTTCACACCGGACCTCATGGAGGGACCACCTTACGGGGCCATGTCAGACCGCAAAACGGCTCCACAGAGGACCGGGGACCCGGTCACCGCAGACCAAATTAAAAAGATGTTGGCGGACCTCCGCAAAGACCTAGCAACTGACATGGCTGGATATAAAGAGGCCATAGCAGGGGCCACATCTAAAATCTCCCAGTTGGAGGCCCACTCTACTGCCCAGGATACCAGGATATCGGAGGTGGAAAAGCAAGTGGCAGGCCTGGCACGACAGCAACTAGCTACATCAGATAGGCTAGACGCTATGGAGGATCAGAGGAGGCGGTATAATCTAAAAGTCAGGGGGATACCGGACTCGGTCGACGCCGCCGACTTGCCCCACTTTATGAGGCACCTCATCGGAGGCCTGCTCCCACCAAAGCAAGCAAAGTCCCTAAAGCTGGATGGTATGTTCCGGTTACCTAAACCGGCCAGAGCGCCGGTAACAGCGACGGCCGACCTCATACTCAGACTCCAAACGCTAAATGACAAGGCCACACTACTACGGCTCTGCGGGGTAAAACCCCCTTTCCATTCGAGGGCTCCTCCATTACAGTCTTCCCAGACCTCACCAAGAGCACACTCACCTGGAGGAAATCGCTGCAGCCTCTCTTGCAACACCTTCGAGCCAAAGATATCCCCTATAGATGGGGCACACCACGAGTTGTAATGTTCACACAAAACGGGACTACCCACAGAGCACAGGGATATAAGGAGCTGGAAGCGCACCTACAATCAACCGGCATTTTGCAGGCCCCACCGACGAGCGGAACGGGACTGTCCCAGCTGAACCCAGCCACCATTCGGGAATTTACCCCTAGAGGGCAACAAGGAGCCTCAACAAAGGGTTCACTCACCTGAGAAACTCATGGGGACTTGTGTGTTCCACCACTTCTAAAACTCCATGCCTACCACTGTTAGAGATTGTTTTTGTTTTATTTGTATTGCTGTTCTCCTTTATTTACCGTTTTTTGTTTTTTTTTCTCCATTTCCTTTATTAATGTGCAACTGGTACTACAAATGCGATACCTAATAGCCTTCTAGATGATCGACCAAATTGTACCATAAGCGAGAAATATACACACACATAGAGAGGACGCTCTGATACTTGTTAACTGGCGGTCTGCACACTGCACGGTCGAGTGACCACCGCCGCTCACTAAATTCCACTAACCCCCCCCCCTCTTTCTGGGGAACCAAAACTACAATGCCAACACATAGTCAAGAAGAAGGAGGTATAACCCCATCGCAGGTAAAACTACGCAGACTCCCCATTCGTACCATGCCCATAAAGGGCTCCACACTTGAGTCCACCTAACTTTGGATAGTATAATGTACTCAAATCTTACCACGCCCATAAGAGGCTCCACACTTGAGTTCACCTAACTTTGGATAGTATAATGTACTTAAACTATAAAATGTGCTATGCTTTTTTGATAAACACCAGACCTGACTATGAAACATATCTTTATTACTCTTGTTTATTATATTACTCTTGTTCATTATATTTAAAAAATGTGCAACTGACCTACATATGCCATGTACCTATGTTTTTGAAATGCTTATAATTGCTATTGTGGCATTGCAAGCATAACTGTCATCTCCTGCATATCAAAAATAAAGAATTAAATAAAAAAAAAAAAAAAGAAATAGATAGATTTAGTTACATCTCAAGTTACAAATTGGATATGAACAAAACGGTCGCTCAACTTTTTAATCTACATAAAAATGAACGAGAGCGTATTTGTAACAGTTATAGTTTTGACTTATCAAAAAATGCTTTCACTTATTTAGGTGTAATTATTCCAACAGACATAAAAAAAATTGTTGAATGTAACTTTCTGGATAATTTAAGATCTATGAACATATTGCTAAAAGAATTGAGTACGTAATAAAGATTTATCAAGGTACGGAAGAATTAATATTATAAATAGATGTTTTGCCCAAATGTGTTTATTTATTCAGAATGTTACCACTAAGCTTCCCAACTCCATGGTTAGAGTTAATCCAACGAAGTTTCAGGAATTTTGTGTGGAAAGGAAAAATACCACGTATTAGTACTGATATATTGTCAAAAAATATTAAAATGGGTGGTTTACGTTTTCCTATTGTTCAACAATATCATGATGCAAGTGCTCTATATCATATGAGTAAGATGTATAATCTAGCCTTCAAAATTGAAGATTGGTATCATCTAGAGACAAAAAATGCAGAGTGTAAGAATGTATCCACTTTAATATGGAACCTAGAAAACAAGAAAAATACACAGACAGGTAAATATGATTGCATTATACATAGCCATATATTGCCATTGTGGAAGAATTTTTTTTATTTTATTTTTAAAGCTAACCTAACCAACAAAATTCAGAAATTTCTGAATATTCAAGAAATTGAAAATAATTTGAAAATCTAACGCTAGAAAACTGGAGGAGAGCAGGAATACAAAAAGTGTATACAATTTTAGAAAATAGCAATATACACATATTTACAGATCTGCAACATATCCCATGTTTGCCTTCATGGGAAGGATTTAACTATATTTAGAGTGAAAAGCTCTTTGAAAGAATATGCTCGGATGGAAAATAACGAAGTAGCATCGATGCTGGAAAATATATTTCTGCAGAAAGACAATAAAAACATGTTGTCTCAATGTATAAAATTACTAAATAATAAAAAACAGAAAACCAGAAATATTGCTATAGGGGAAAGAGATCTGTATCAGTTTATTGATGAGCAGTCATGGAATTCGGCATTCTCTAGTTTTACCAAGAATATCCATGATCTCTCACTTATAGAAATGCAATTTAAGTGTATTAACAGATGGTATTATGTTCCAACTAGAATAGCTCAAATGTTTCCAAATAGAAATAATAAATGCTGGAGATGCGAGGAAGGAATAGGCTCCTATATGCATATTTTCTGGGAATATAAAAACGTCAGTACCTTATGGTCATGGACTTTTGAATTCATCAAAAAAGCACTAAGGATAAGTATTAAAATCTCCCCAAAAATTACTTTACTAAATATGAACTTGTCTGAATGCTCTTTAAAACAAGCATATTTAATAACTCACACTTGTGCAGCAGTTAACATTTTAAGAGGCTGGAGGCAGAGCCATGTTTTTTTCAAAAACAGCATTTTCTAATCAATTGTTATGGCAGATTAAGATGGCAGAAAATGGTTAGTAGTCTTTTTTTATATAGAAAAATGGTGAAGCTGAAATAACCCTTGTACCTGGCTGGCATCCAATTTTATTAAAGACACGGAGGCTCCTATTATGCATAACTCTTTCTTTATTTCCTCAGCAGCAAAGATAGAGGAATATGAATATTGTAAAAAATGAAGAAAAAACAGTATAGATACACAGGCAACCAATCACATAACAGAGGAAGTGAGTATATAAGGCCTGTGTTTCCCACAATCCCCCTCTTTCTTTGCTGCTTCCTCAGATCAGCTAAGTATTTTACCTTGCTCTACATGTTCTCAGCAATTATTGATTTTATTGAATTTTATTGCTGTTTGCACTTTGCTCGTTTGTTTGTGTATTTAACATTTTCTCTCCTGGTGTGCCTAGTGGGTTTCCCATCCCTCTATTACTATTTTTCTCCGCGGAGGGGATTTTCCTCCTTACTTCCCCTGCGGTTGTTTTTTCCCCGCTGGGTGCTCGCTCGCTATCTTTCCACGGGCGGCTGTTTGCCGCGGTCTGTTTGTTCCGACCGCGGCTGCATGTCTCTCGCCCTCTCTGCATACGTGCCGCGGGGATAGGGTGCACGCACCCCTTCCCCCAGTAGGTCCGGACCGCGAGAGCTATCCGCCGGCCTCCTCGTGCGGCGGCCATTTTGGAGGCGGAGCTCACTCGCGGCCGACACCACTGCTTTTCTGCGACTCGCGGTCTGCCTGCTGTCCGCCTCTGCCGTTCCCTGGGTCCCCTGGCACACCTAGCAGCATCTTTCTCTGTTCTCGTTGGGTTAATCAACCCTGTTTGCTCTACATACCTTTTCCAACGTCACCTGTGAGTAATTGTTACCATTATGGAAGACAAGGATGAAGGGCAAGTAGGCCCTACTGGCACCTTTTCTCAGGATGCTCCAGAGGGTAATATAGCTTCCCAAGAATTCCATGCCCTCTTGGACGCCACTATGGCTTCATCCTTGCAAAAGGCCTTTGCCTCTGCCATGGGAGCGGTGTCCACATCGTTTTCCCAATCTCTGCAGAGTATGCTTTTGCCCTCGTTGGCGGCTCCCTCCCCCCTGGGTGATGGGACCCCCCCGCCTGCCCCCGCCATGCCTGGGGCCCGTAAGGCAAGGGCTAAGGCTAAACACGTCAGCTCCCACTCCCCGATGCAGGCTATGCCTGCCATGATGGACTCGCTTGACGCGGTCACAGACAGCGCGCATACCACGCGCAAAAGAGCCCCTGGCCGGGCTAAAAAGGCTAGATTATGGAAACGGGCTAGAGCCCTCAATGATATGTCGGATTCCGACAGGAGTGTGGAGAATGAGTCTGACGCTATGGAGTATGACTCCTATGATGAGGATGGCTCGGAAGAGGATTTGCCCCCTACGGGCGTAACCCCCTCGGGTTCCTCTACCGTTACTAAGGGCCTCGTTCAGGACCCCGCTGGGGATAGTAAAACGCTATTTGACCCTCAGGGTAACCCCCTGTTCGACCCCGACGACCTCCGCCATCCCCGGTCGGCTGAATGGGTTCCCCCAGAACACATAGCCCAGTATGTGGCCAGACGCATGCGTACCCCCCTGTCTAAGGAAGGTCGCAATAAGCTGCGGGCGGAATGCCCCAGGCCTTCCCTCCCGGGCTCGGCCTGCAAGACTCCCGATATTGACCCCCAAATTGCCCAGTTCCTGAATAAATCAGGCTGGAAATCCAAAAAGGGCCTAGACTACTCCCTTAAGGGCTGTCAGGACAAGATCTTGGATACCCTGGGCCCACTTACAAAGCTCTACGAGCTGCTGGACGCCACTAGAACTGGCGATTCGGTTTTAGACATGGATGTAGCCATCGGTTGGGTACAAAGGGCTATATGCCTAGTGGGGAACGCTAGTACCGCCATGTCCTCTGAGAGGCGCAAGGCAATTCTCCTCAAAATTGACCCGAAATTGGCTGCCATGACGGTAGCGGAGCCGGGCCCTTCCGAAGAGGGGGCCCTGTTTGGTAATTCTTTCGTTAAGGACCTGGGGTCCTACGTTAAAACCTTTACGGCCATAGACAAGGCTCAGGCGAACATGAAGCGCATGTTCGCGCCCAAGGTTTTTGGAGGGGCCGGGCGTAGCAGGAACCGTCCACCCGGCCGTGGTTACCGAGGCTCATTCCATACCTCCAGAGGTTCCTTTTTCCCGTCCCGGGGATTTCAGGACTCGAAAACGCCTCCTTTCTTCCCGGCCAGAGGGAGATCTTGGGGCTCCAGATACCCCCGCGGTGCCGCTTCGGGCAGACGCCCTTATGGTGAGTACCCTTTCTTCCCCTGTCGCTCACGGGCGGGTAGCGGGGAGGCTGGCTCTGTTCCACCAAGAGTGGACATGTATTACTTCGGACGCTTGGGTCCTACAATGTGTGAAAGGTTATCACCTGGACTTTGTCTCTCTACCTGTACAATCTTATGTCCCCAGGGAACTGTCTCTTCCCCCAGATCAGGACAGGATGATCTCCGCGGAGGTCGAGGAGATGTTGTCCAAAGGCGCCATAGAAGAATTGCCGTTCGCCGCCCCGGGCTTTACGAGCAATCTCTTCCTGGTACCGAAAAAAGGGGGCGGAGTTCGTCCAGTGATAAACCTCCGCCCTCTCAACGCGTTCCTCCGCTACCAACATTTTCAGATGGAAGGTATCCACTGCCTCAGGGACCTCCTTCGACAGTCAGACTGGCTGGCCAAGTTGGACCTGAAGGACGCATATTTCACGGTCCCGATAGCGGTGGACTACAGAGACTACTTACACTTCACCTGGCACGGAAGGCGGTGGCGCTTTACCTGCCTACCGTTTGGCCTCTCCTCGGCTCCTTGGTGTTTCACCAAGATCATGAAGCCTGTAATGGAGTTCCTCCGCACCCGTGGAGTGCGGTTGATCATTTACCTGGACGACATTCTAATCATGTCCCAGTCCAGAGACCATCTCCTGGTACATCTGAGGTGGACGATCGATCTGCTTCAGAACCTGGGTTTCATGGTCAACTGGGACAAATCAGTCCTGGAACCCGCTCAGTCGATGGAATTTTTGGGTTTCAAGGTGGACTCCGTCCGCCAGTTTCTATACCTACCGGACTCGAAAGTGAAGGCAATTCGGAAGGAGTTGCGACGGGCTCTTCGTGTATCAGACCTGTCCATCAGGCATTTGGCACGGATTATTGGCCTCCTTGCGGCCTCCATACAAGCAATATTCCCGGGCCCGCTACATTATCGTGCCCTCCAGAGGCTCAAAGGTTCACACCTCCGGTCGGGTCATTCCTACGAATCTCGGGTACAGCTGGACGAGGAATCCAGGGACGAGCTGGCGTGGTGGCTGGCACACATGGAAGCATGGAACGGAAGGGCCATCTTCGGTTCTGTCCCGGACGTGGTGATCGAATCGGATGCCAGCTTACACGGCTGGGGTGCTCGCTGTGGCAGCGTTTCCACCGGAGGCAGTTGGTCCGAGATAGAGAGATCCCTGCACATCAATTGCCTGGAACTCTTAGCAGGGGCATTCGCGATTCGCAGTCTTACCCCAAGACGAGCGAACTGCTGCGTTCTCCTCAAGATGGACAACGTTTCGGCAGTACGCTATATAAACCATCTCGGGGGCACCAAATCCAGGATGTTAGCCCTGTTGGCAAAGGATTTTTGGCATTTTTGCCTTTCCAACAATGTCTCAGTGACAGCGGAACACATTCCGGGTCTAGACAATTCGGACGCGGATTGGAACTCCAGACATTTGAGAGACTCGGGAGACTGGCACTTGCACGTTTCGGTATTCCAAAGCTTAGACAAGCTGTGGGGACGGTTCAGGATGGACTTGTTCGCGTCCCGTCTGAACACTCAACTACCGGAGTTTTACAGCTGGAGGCCGGACCCGGCGGCTGTGGCGACAGACGCATTTCTCCAAGACTGGCCATCGGGATGCCTGTATGCGTTTCCACCGTTCAACATGATTGCCCGAACGATCTCGAAGTTGGCTCGCCACGATTGTTGCCAGGCATTGGTCACTCCTCTGTGGAGATCACGGCCTTGGTTCCCACGCCTGTTGGAGTTGTCGATAGACTACCCCCGTTTGATTCCGAGCTTCCCGGATCTGCTTCTGGATCCGGACGGGAACTCGCACGGTCTGGTGCTCCTGCAGCAACTACCTCTGGTAGCGTGGCTCCTTTCAGGGGAACCTGGACTGTCCCGGACGTTCCGAGGTCAACTCTCCTGCTCCTCGATAACGCCTGGGCTCCCGGTACAAGATCAGCCTACCGGGCTTCATGGAAATCATGGTCTAATTGGTGCATGGAACGGGCAATGGATCCCGTATCTGCCCCTCTCCATCTGATCCTGGAGTTCCTCACGTTGTTATTTGATGCGGGCAAGGCATACCGCACGATCAACCTTTTCCGCTCGGCGATTTCGGCCGGCCATAGTGGCCTGGATGGTTCGCCTGTCGGCAGGCATCCCTTTGTATGTCGTCTCCTCAAGGGTATCCGCCTCGCTCGCCCTCCTAGAGCCCGTTTCTCGGTCTTCTGGGACGTCAACATCATGTTACAGTTCCTCTCTTCATGGTACCCTAATCATGAACTGAGCCTCAAACAATTGTCCTCAAAACTAGTGATGCTTCTCTGTTTAGTATCGTGTAAAAGAGTGTCTGATGTTAGAGCCCTGGATTGGGACGCTATTGCTTTTACCCCAGAAGGTGTCGCTTTCAACATATCCAGAAGGACAAAATCGGCATCCAAATCGTTCGTGTACCCTAGGTTCCCAGAGTGTCCGGCTCTTTGCCCGGTTGACTGCCTGAAGGCCTATCTGGATGCTACCCAATCTATCCGCTCCTTGGACCTACATCCTTTATTCGTGTCTTTTAAAGCGCCTCATCGACCTGTGTCAACTCCGACCCTGGCGCGTTGGGTGCGCTGGCTTTTGTCTTCAGCGGGTATTGACACTTCGTTTTTTACGCCTCACTCCGTTCGAGGTGCCATGGCCTCAAAGGCGTCCGCGGTCGGCTGTCGACTGGAGGACATCATGCGTGCAGCGGACTGGTCTAGGGAATCGACCTTCCGCAACTTCTATTTCAGACCTATTGAACATATCGCATCTCAAGTGATAGCACAGCTTTAAACTTGCATAATAGGAGCATCCGTGTCTTTAATAAAATTCCCAGATTTTACTATTAACATGACGTAAAGTCATGATTTTATTAAAGACACGGAGGCGAGTATTATTCCCTCCCACCCTCCCGAGGTGAGTTTTTGGGATGAGATGCTATTGGATTCTTTGGGTAAGTTCAATTCGGTCTGTCTTTTGTTGTGATTTACGCATGTCATTTATATGTTATATTAATGATTTTTATTATGTTCTTCAGATCCCAGTTTTCTATGATTGGAGATATCGACATTGTGTTTTGATTCAAGTTTTCTCTCATTGATTTGCCTACAGTTTGTTTTGGTAAGTCTACAGTTTGGAGTTTGGATATTACCATATTTCTCTCTCTCTTTTAGCTTGATGTTATCGGTTGGTTGCCATTTACTGTTCTGGACAAGTTGGATTTCGTTCTTCTTACCTGATCTTCGGTTTTCGCAAGAAAGAGGGGGATTGTGGGAAACACAGGCCTTATATACTCACTTCCTCTGTTATGTGATTGGTTGCCTGTGTATCTATACTGTTTTTTCTTCATTTTTTACAATATTCATATTCCTCTATCTTTGCTGCTGAGGAAATAAAGAAAGAGTTATGCATAATACTCGCCTCCGTGTCTTTAATAAAATCATGACTTTACGTCATGTTAATAGTAAAATCTGGGAATTATATTTATTTCATATGTTTTTAAATACAGGAGTTTTGTTCTCTTTTCTCTTTGGGAGTACAGGCATGCGATTGTAATTATTGTTGTATGTCTTTTTTTTTTTTGTTTGTTTGGGTTTTTTTTTTCATTTATTGTGCTGTTAAAAACGTAAATGCTTCGTTAATTATTGTTTTATGTTTTTTATGTCTTGTAAATTTTTGTTAAAAAAAAGGAAAAGGAAATGAATAAAGAGTATTAAAAAAAATATATAGAGGGGCGTGGCCTGACTGATGGCGCGGACGGTCGCATGTGAGTAGAGCTCCGTCCAAAAAACGGCCCGAAACAGCGACTAACCAAGCAATACTGACCAACAACAACCACCCAAATTGCATACAAGATGGCCCAACATAAAGGGAAGAAACCTATCGAGAAGGGAGACAAAACCGGGTTTTTTACGGCCCGAAATCAACAACCCCGATCTCAAGCTTCTCACGGCACGGAGCAAGATGGCGACGACACGCTGCCACTCCAAGACCCCGCAGAGCCTGGAGGTACACCGGTCACGCAAGAAATCCTACAAGCCTGCCTGGAAGAAATGTCGACCAAGCTCCTCAAAGGCTTTAACAAGTCAATAGCAGACCTAAGAAAGGACGTACAAGATCTGGGCGATCGCACAGCCCGCATGGAACACCGCATGGGCGAATACGCAGAGGCCCACAACGACATGGCGGACCATGTACAAAAAATGGAGCAGACAATAGAATCCTGCCAAATCAAAATCATGGACCTCGAAGACAGATCTAGGAGGCAAAATATCCGACTGCGAGGCATACCAGAATCAATTAAACCGCCAGATCTGATGGAATACCTTACAGACTACTTCAAAATGCTGGCCCCAGATCTGCCCACCGATATCTTGCTCATGGATAGGGCACATAGGGTCGCAAAGCCGCGCTTCCTACCAGAGGAAGCACCTAGGGACGTCCTCACTCGCCTGCATTATTTCCACGCTAAAGAAGCCTTGATGAAAGCTTCCAGACAGGCGAAAGGCGTACCGGAAAAGTATCGGCCTATACAAATGTTTACAGACCTCTCCGCTCTAACCCTGCAGAAGCGGAAAGAATTTAAAGGAGTTACAGAGGCCCTGAGGCAGCAAGAAATGCCCTACAGATGGGGCCACCCGGTCCGCTTACTGGTCCATAGAAACGGAACCTTGCACACCATCAATACCCCAGAAGAAGGGAAAAAAGCCCTCAGAAGCTGGGGTATCCGAATGGCAGACCAAGAACCAACCACGAAGCAACCAGCCAAACTACAACCGGAGTGGAAGAAAGCCCGCAACTAACCAAGAGCCAAGATTTCCAGTGACCTGGAAGACAAACGATTTGCTTCATAACACGCTTCCCTATGCTGCAAGATGACTACGCAACACCCGGCGGAGACGCTGATCTCCCCCTGGTTAGGGGCTCAAACCTGTCGCCTCCTAGATGACCCACAAGCCAGTCCGAAACCCACCTCCGAGCCTCACTCAAGGGGAAGCGGAGACCATTGAACATTCCTTTGAATGGACTTAAGGGGTAATGTTACTCGCACTAACCCACTACAGGCTGTGGCCTCCCATACACTCTACACACAATGTGAAAACCAATGTTCACGACATCCACAATACAACAACCTAGACACTCAGCAACAAACCGTCTCTCACTATACACACACCACTTTACTCCGCTTTATACAGCACATACCAATCAACACAACACATGCATGCAATACGGCAGCGACACAGGTCACCCAGCCTCATCGTAGAGCGGTGACTGTAACGATATCAAGAACTCGAGAGAACTATGTTAGATATCGTAACTGCTAAGGGTATGTTGAAACTGTGTGGGTTGATGGGAGGGCGATAATTGTTTTGATGGACGAAGCTGCGAGGTGGGATGGCCTTGTGGGCAAATGTCATATTGCTACGGCAGGGGGGAGTAGGACAGTCTTTGCCCGCGGTCACGTGTTAAGGTTACAGGTTGATAAATTTTGAGAAGTTGCAAGCCCGCTACGCAATGCCTAGTCTCGGGACTGTCGGCTGTACCGTGGGTGCTGCAGCACGCCCCTCGTGAGTACGTTCATGCGGGGGGCGTGGGGTGGCGCCGGCGGGGGGCCGGGAAGCCCGGAAGAACCCCCTCAGACTGCTAATAATCCTAGGGTATGTGCCCTGCCCGGGCTCAGGTGGACTCGAGCTTAACACTTAGGTGGGTGGAGGTGAGGGGGGGCCACCGGTTGGGGGAGGTCCCTGGTCCGGGGGGCTGCCTCGCTGGCCGCCACTACACTGAGCATGGACGAAAGTTCACCTCGAGTTTTAGAACTCATTTAATAACCTTGCAGCAGAAGGGAATTGTATCAGATTTATGTTAAAAGTTTTCTGTTAACTGTTATATGCAACCTGTTAATCAACCGTGCATTTGTTGCACCATTCACCCTCAGGCCAAACTCACAAGCGTACCACAAAAGATAACTGTCACTCAAGTTATGTTGTTGTATAGACACAATATTAATACACTAACTCATACAAGGTCAAAGCATGTAATAGGGCCGTTGACCCTCACACTACTTCACTGGTACACCCACGCTCAAGTCTCATACTGATGTATAGACGAGTGGCCCGAGAAAGGGCCTTAGTGGCAATGTCCACTTCCACCGTACTGCCTCGGTACGAACCCCCACACTCTTCCCACCCCCACCCACTCCCACCCCTTCTCTGGAGGAGCACTCTAACGCCAATAATACGCCTAATAACCCCTAGGGAGATAACCAAAATCCCAAGCATTCTCAGCATCCACTATGGGACGAGCTCACCCTACGGAATCGTACTCATACCAGCAATAGCCACCCACATCAGCGTACTGACCCGAAACACCCCAATATGAAAATACAAAGCCACAATGTTAGGGGTCTCAACACCCCGTATAAAAGACACTGCCTATTTAAAGACATTAGAAGGACCCAACCAGATGTCCTGTGCCTCCAGGAGACTCACTTTAAGACACCACCTAATATTAAACCGTCCCAGTTTCCCTACCAGTACCATGCAACCTCAGGTCGAAAATCCGGAGGAACGTCAATCCTCATTAGCAACACAGTATCCTTCCAACAACATTCTATTCATATAGACACTGAGGGCAGATACCTCATAGTAATTGGCACAATCAATAATACAAAATACACGATAGCCAATGTTTATGCCCCAAATACAAACCAAAGAAACTTCCTGCATAAGATCCTGACCCTCATACGACCAATTCAGGAAGGCATGCTAATCTTGTGTGGAGACTTCAACCATATCTTAGACCCCAAATGGGACACAACAACACACATGCCCCAAACATCCAAGCCCAGACAACACAAAGCCTGCATAAACTACCTCAAACTATTAGAGGAATACAACCTATATGACGTATGGAGAGTTCTCCACCCACAAGAAAGAGACTACACATATTTTTCACATGTGCACAACACATACACAAGGATTGACAGATTCCACGTAGAGGGTAAGTTCTTAGGCCAGACCGTGGAGTGCTCAGTGGGGAACATATCATGGTCAGATCATGCCCCGTGCACCTTAACCCTCAAAGACGCCTACGACTATAAACACAAAAGCCCATGGAGACTAAATGAGTCCCTCCTATCTGACAGTTCCTTTACACGATCCGTAGAATCGGCACTCACAGAATTTTTTGCGACTAACAAACCAGAGGACACATCTATTGGTAATACATGGCAGGCACACAAAACAGTCGCTAGAGGGATCCTCATCAGACAAGCAGCACACACGCTTAGAACTAGCCGAGCAAAATGGATAATGTGGCACACAAAGCTGGCGGACCTCACAAACAAAAATAAAATGCAACCGACGGCCGAAACACAAAAGGAAATTAAGGAAATAGCAGAAAAAATCAAAACACACGCCCTACGACAAGTAGGATATAACCTTCGCAAACTCAAAGCCACCCAATACACCCAAGGAAATAGGGCCAGCAAAGCTCTGGCAGCACGTCTAAAAAAGACAGAAGCACTCACAAAAATTCCCTATGTGTTCGATCACAATAACACAAAACTGATTTCCCCAATAGACATTAGCAATGCATTCGCGCAGTACTATGGACAATTATACAACCTCAAAAACGCAAACTCACTACACGAACCCACAGACCAAGACATCAATGCATACCTCAGAGACACTACTATACCCCAGCTCACGACAGACCAAGTTGACACACTACGAAGCCCCATCACGGCCAAGGAAGTGGAGGAGGCAATAAAATCCCTACCCTCTAACAAAGCCCCAGGTCCAGATGGGTTTACGAACCTATACTATAAGAAATTTAAGCAAATCCTGGCTCCACACCTGGCATTGCTCTTCAACTCAGCCACCTATGAGAAAGAACTGCCTGAAGAGTTACTGCTAGCACACATTATCACACTCCCGAAGCCAGGCAAACCACCGACCCACTGCCCCAACTTCAGGCCCATATCTCTACTCAATACGGACGCCAAATTATATGCAAAGATATTTGCAAAACGACTAAGCCCCATCCTACCTACGTTGATACATGACGACCAGGTGGGGTTTGTAGCCGGCAGACAGGGAGCTGACAATACCCGCAAGGTCTTGAACCTAATACATAGCATCAGAAGGGCAGGAACCAAGGGCCTCCTTGTATCATTAGATGCAGAGAAGGCCTTTGACAGGCTAAATTGGAACTTCCTCCAAGCAGTCCTGGTTAAATTTGGCTTCCCATCCCAATTCCTAAATATGGTGGCGGCTCTATACAGCCACCCAGCAGCAAGAGTAATGAACGCAGGTTTCTGTTCTGATAGGTTTAACATAACCAATGGCTCCAGACAGGGATGTCCGCTATCCCCACTACTCTACGTCTTGGCACTGGAGCCCCTGGCGGCTAAAATCAGAGCAGAACCCTCCATACAAGGGATCAAACTAGGACAAAGGGAGTATAAGTTGAGCATCTTCGCTGACGACGTCTTTCTAACACTAACACAACCCCTAATAACATTGCCAAACCTGATGAATCATATAAAAACATATGGCCTTCTATCATATTACAAGCTGAATGTTACTAAAACACAAGCAATGGGAATTAACATCCCCAATAGCGAACTTGACCACCTGAAACAGTCCTTCCCCCTTGACTGGAGAGAGGACTTCCTAACATTCCTAGGAGTCAAAATGACGAAAAACCCATCTTCCCTCTTTAAGACTAACTATGTCCCTTTAGCCGCTGCACTCAAAAATACATTGGACTCATGGGAGGGGAAATACCTGTCCTGGGTAGGCAGGATAGCGGCAGTGAAAATGTCCCTACTACCCAAGCTGCAATACCTATATAGAACGCTACAAATCCCACTACCAGAAACCTACCTCAAGTCCCTGACACGACAACTGACGGCATTCACATGGCAACATAAAAAACCTAGGGTGGCAGCGAGAGTGCTACACAGACCCACCCTACAAGGGGGCCTGGGCTTCCCAGATATATCTGCATACTATAGAGCTGCAGCCATGACAATCATACCACAACTAACAACAAGCCCACTTTCACCACAATGGCTGAGTATAGAAAATCACTGGGCGACACCCCTGACTTTACATGCCCTGTTTTGGACCCCAAATACCCACAGACCATCCACCCTACACCTGCTGCCCACGACACAACACACGCTGCACCAATGGGACACCTCTAAGCACCACTTGGTCAATTATCTTCCAGTGCCCCTGGCAACTCCTCTAGATGCACTAACACATGCGATTCCAACATTTGACTCGAAACCATGGAAACAAAAAGGTATCACGGAAATAGAGCAACTATACAAAGAGGGGAGACTCAGACCATTCACAGACATCCAAGTAGAACACGACCTGCCTCCCAGGATGGTCTTCTCATACCTCCAACTCAAATCATACTTAACCCACACCAAACCGAAAGCCCACAATACAGACCCTCAAACACACCTCTCTGAATTTGAACTTTTGTGCATGCACAAGAAACCACTCAAGAAGTCTATCTCAATTAGCTACCGACTAATCCTCCACAAAACAGACACATCCACTGATACACATGTACAGTCCTGGCACACAGAAATGGGGAAACAAATAGACGATACAGACTGGAATAGGGCATACACGTCTCACAAAGGAGTGACATCCTGCGCTACACACCTAGAACTACAACGCAAATTGCAATACCGTTGGTACCTAGTGCCAGCCAAAATCCAAAAAATATGGCCGGACTCCACAGACAAATGTTGGAGATGCGGACTCCAAAGAGGCACCATGTCCCACATATGGTGGACGTGTGCCACCTTACAACCCTTTTGGCACATGGTACAAAACACAATCTCAGAGGTTATACGAACACAGATAACCCTCACCCTGGAGTTGTGTATTCTCTTCATACCCCCACCAGAGACACCAAAAGCCACATGGACCGCTATGTACCATGTACTTATAGCAGCGGTAACACACATTGCACGATCATGGAAAAAACCTGGGGCACCCACCAAGGAACTACTATTACAACAAATCTCACTTAATTGGGATTACGAAACCACACTGGCACACCAATTTGGAATCAAACATCACATGAACAAAGCCCACGGAATGTGGAAAGACTATTTAGAAAGACACAAAGCAGGCATACTCTGAGCAACCCACCCTGGTACCTACATGTGCCAGTCCGATACTGGCCCAAAAGGCCTGCAATGCCAATCAATATTAGTATGTATCAATATAAGTATAAACTAAACAGTGACTAAGCTCCTCTCCCACCCTTCCCTACCCCCCTCCTCCCCTCCTTCACACTAGTCCCTCCAACCTTTTAGGTTGAATACTTAACAAAAAGGTCTAGTGAAAATTCCAGTTTAACCGTTTGTATATCCATGCTGTGTTTTAAAAGTTGTAAATGTATATTGCGGTTCATAAATACGATGGGAACTGGGAGTATTGTACACACTCCCACTTCTACTGACAATGTGATCATTATTCACTGACCAATAAAAATTGTCAAATTCAAAAAAAAAAAAAAATATATATACATACTCTAGATGTTTAGTATTATATAGTACCATGTTGAAAAAATGGAATGTCTGTATGCCCAGGACATTTTTTAAAACAAAAGAAATCTCACTGTATCCTTCCTGGTAAAATATTTTATAAATAATGTGCAATGTTTCAAGCACATCCAGACTCCTACAACCATCACCATTTCAAAAAGCAGACGTGGTCATTGTGGTTGGAGTAACCCTTTAAGAATTTTTATTAAAAGGGAGTGAGAAGTGTCTGTCCATTGCCAAACTTTTTTTTTAAGTATCTGTCTTCAGTTCAAGATCAAGATAAACTTTTGGACACCCTGTACTACAATTGGGCAAAAAAAAACCCAAAAAACACCATGACCTTTGATGAACTGTCTCGTAAACATCCCTTGGATACAAAAAAATTCGGAAACAGAGTAAAACAGAGTAAAGCCTTGATTACTGTGCACAAGGTTTGGATTGAGCAGCCTGCGATATCTCTTGCTAAATGTCAGGGAATCATCCTTTAAAACCTCTTTAGAACATTAGAAAGTGATACACCTGTGATTCTTCTCCAGAATCTCTTAAATTTGCTTTTTGCGCCATAGGTTACTGTGCAGTAGGTGGAAGAGCTGTGTGGTTCAGAAACCGGTTAACACCCTTTTGAGGATTTTTTGTACCCTATTATTTTATTATTGTATCTTTGATACTCAGTATAATAAATAGTTATTTTGTATAGAACACCTCCTTGCATCCAGTTCTATATCCTGATTGCTACCTGATTCCACTATATCCCTAGGTGGGGATAATACCACCCATGCTGATACAACTAGAGCAGGGATTTGCTCTAAAGATTGTAAGTAAATTACCTTCTTGCATTGAAACTTACAGTACATACTACACTATCAAAGTTTCTCTCTGCTCTTTATTTTTGCATATACCACCTATATCCGTATTTGCATTTGGAAGACCAACACCATCTATGCCTATATCCTTAGACAGGGATTATACCATCCAGGCGCTACAAAGTAGAGCTTTTGTATAGCTCCTCCAAATGTGAGTGGTTCTCCTACAGAGATTAATTGAATATCTTTCTACCCTTAACAAATTGTATTGCACTATTATTGTCTGTTTTCTTTCTGAGGTTTTTAACCAGCCGCCACATATTATAGCTGTATGTACGTATAACTCTGGGCGCAGTATACTCCTTTTCTCTTTTTAACTTTGAGAAAATGACTCATCTCTACTAAAAGACATAATTATTTATTCAGCAAGTAGAACAACTGTATTATCTACCCTGAGATTGTTCCCCTTACTTTCTGCCACAATACTGCCAATGTTGCAGAGGCCAGGTTACATTGCCTGGATGTTAAAAGAGCAGATTTAGGGGGCGCGATCTGTCTGCCGACCTAGATGGCCGTGTAATCCAACAGGTCCGTCTAATCCACACTCTATCAAGCACTTGCCAATGGTATGGAAACTCGAAACAAAACTAATTTATGCACACTAGGTCTGGTGCACACTCAGGAGCCAAGTCACCAAGAAAAAAGAAAGGAGAATGGAGAGAGGCCTCTATATCCGTGGCTGACATGCTTACTGCCCCGTGAGGCGCACAGGCTGCACAACATGGCCACCTGCACAGCCCGCATATTTCCCCAGCATCCACAGCAGAGAGCGACTACCAGTTGGGCGACACCCCACACATCCTCACCAGGTTGCTGGAAGTCCGCAACTTGGCCGGAGAAATCACCAAAAGCACCCAGGAGGTGAAGGCCGAAATGCAGGCACTGGGAGCCCGGAGGCTGCCCTGGAAGAAAGGATGGAAAAAGTAACCCAAGCTCACAACACGGTGTTAACCCATTCCAAAGCCATGGAGCAACAGATAGCAGGTCTAGAGATGATGGTAGAAGACCTGGCAAACCACGCAATAATGTGCAACTCAGGGGACTATTAGAGTCACCCAAAGAAGGCTCCCTAGTAGAAAAAATAGAGCACTACTTCAAACACCTGCTGCCCGCAATACCGGAGGACAAATGGGCGATACACAGGGTGCACAGGGCACTTCGCGCCCGCAGAATGGAAGGGATGATGCCTAGCGATGTAATAATCCGTTTCCACTACTACTCCTCAAAGGAAGCGGTTATGAAGTATGCGAGACACAATGTACTCACCTACCAAGACGCCACTATCTCACTCTACCAGGACCTATCTCTAACAACTCTGCAACGAAGACGGGCATGGAGGCCATTGACAACACTGCTACAAGAAAGAGAAATCAGATACACGTGGGGGCACCTGTTCAAGCTCATGGCATTCAAGGCAGGAGCTACTCATACCCTACTACCTGGGACTGACCCGCTGAAATTCCTACGCAGCCTCCATCTGTAACCCCCGCCAAATTTCTCCTTGCCACAGGAAGCTTCACCCGAACTCTACACGCTCCCCAGCGAGTGGATCACTGATACAGACACAGTGGGCCGCCACACCTGAAAGGCCCAGACCCGGAACTTACCAGCTCACACAGGACCCAGGTACTGCCGAGACGAACTCCGAGCTAAGTACCACACACACAGACACTCAGGGCGGCAACTTAGCTGAAGGGTGGGGATCCTGAGGTGGGGTGGGGAAGGCCAGATACCACGCTAGATATGACCGTCTGGACCTGCTCACAGCGAGAGACACCTTCATCCCCATGCCCTAGCGGGGAACTAGACAAGCCTCTGATTTGACCTTCTTACCGTCTCAGAGCACAGGGGAGTGGGAGGGATGATTGGGGGGGAAAAACAATTAGCAGAGGGTATAAGGAGGCGGAAGGGACATAAAGAGGGAGAGGGGGCTACACGAGCCTCACCCTTGCAGGCTCTGTTTGCAGTGCACACTGAAGACGGACGTTAATTATGGACCAGATCAGCCTAATGCACTTATATTTTAAAAGTATTTTACCCCATCAATTCAGTTTAAGTTTAAACTAGCAGCTTTGGGTGGCACTGTGTGTATAATATCTATGTATCTTTTTATAAGTAAATAATAAAAAGTTAATTTTTAAGTTAGTCCCTTTCCTTTTTTTTCTTTTTTTAATCTATAGCTGAGGCATAGTCCTCTTTCAGTGACTTTACAATGTCAGTGGTTTGGAAATATTTGAAAGTTTCTGATAAAGACATCAAATTTGCAGTCTGCAGTCTTTGTTCAGCTGAAATTTCAAGAGGGGGTACAGTGCAGAGGCACTTTTCCACAACAGGGTTGATACACCACCTGAAAAAACGACATCCAATTCAGCATGAAGAGTACAGAAAAGCAACAATGCTTAAAAGTACCCCAACTACTAGCACACCAACACCATCTGTCGCCACAGTCTTTGAAAAGACTAAGAAATTTGCAAATGATAGTGCCAAAGCACAAGGCATTACAGAGAAAATAATGGAATTTATTGCCTTAGATGAGCAGCCATTCTCTTTTGTGGAAGACATTGGATTTCGTAAGCTCATACAACACATTGAGCCTCATTACACACCGCCAAGCAGACGTTATTTTGCAGAAACCTGTCTACCTGAAATGTTTGACCACATTTGACCAAACACATTCATGAGCTCATGACCACAGACATCCCGGCTCTAAGTTTTACCACTGACATTTGGAGCTCAGACGTAAGTCCAACTAGCATGCTCAGCTTAACAGCGCAGTGGATAGACAGGGATTTTAAATTGCAAACAATTTTGCTTCAGGCACAAGAGTTTGTTGGGTCACATACTGCAGCAGTGATGTCTGAGGCTTTAGTTACCATGCTTGAAACTTGGTACATTGACAGGTCTAAAGTGCATCTGATTGTCCGAGATAATGCACGGAGCATGGTAAAGGCTATGGAGGACAGTGGCCTCAATAGCATACCGTGCATGGCACACACGCTGCAGTTGGCTGTGAATGAGAGAGTGCTGAGTCAGCGCAGCATATCAGATATAACTGCATCAGGGAGAAAAATTGTGGGTCACTTTAAGTATTCTCCGCTTGCTTATTCCTGATTACAAGCTTTGCAAGTACAGTTTGGAATGCCACCCAAACGACTGCAGCAAGATGTAGCCACTCGCGGGAACAGCACATACTATATGTTGGAAAGACTACTTAAACAAAAGCGAGTCTTAGCTGCGTACATGGCAGATTACGAACTGCCAGCAACATTCAGTGCACATCAGTGGATGTTAATTGAAAATATTGTGTCTCTTCTTGCTCCATTTGTGTCAATCATATTTATTGAAGAAATTTTCGTGAATTCCGTAAGCATACGGCCAATAAAACAGTATATGGTACAATACATTTATGGACAGCTTTACAAAGTCAGGTCTTTTCCGCCCTCAAGATCTAATGATTGCTTAGGTGCTGATATAGCCCTTCTCATGTGTGTCTTGTGGAAAGTCGGCTCTTTTCTAGCCGTCCTAGACAGTGAGCGTTGTCTATCGTCATACCCAGTGTCAGTGTGTGTCCTTGTCAGTTTTTATGGGCAGGATATTGGTGCCGGCAGGCCTCCGTCATATTGAGGGCAGCCGTACATCTGATGGTGCCACCTAGGAGGGTGACCTCTTTAGTTGTGTAAGTGTGATCTGTCCGCTTCAGACGTGTCGGCTGTGTGCTGCTAGGTAGAGCTGCCGTCTATAAGTGGTCCGGTCGGAGCCGGTCTATTGTCGAGTCGTCGTGCTACGTATAAGTACAGAAGAAAAAGGAAACGTGGGGGAAGAGATAGTAGAAGAGAAAGAGGGGAGAGAAGGAAAAAAAATAAAAAAATAAAAAGAAATAAATAAATAAAAGGGGGGGGGGTTAATGGGAGGGCGTATTGAGCGTCTGGGCTCTGCGTATTGGGTCTCGACCACTGCAGCCCCGTTGTTCCGGTTAGTTCCAGGGCTCTGGTGATTTATGCTACTCCCCCTGTGACATATCGCCTCCAGGGGTACCATGTCAGGGCGCACTTATCTGAGCGCTCTCGCAAGGAGGCCGTCAGAATCTCCATATCGTAAATGGTCTCTACTTTGTCTATCCATTGTCTAAGAGTGGGGACTGACGGACTCTTCCAGTGCAGGGGGATAAGAGCTTTTGCTGCGTTTAGTAGGTGGATTGTCAGCGAATTTTTGTATGCTTGCGTGGGGCTGGTGGTATGGTGCAGGAGCATCGTCAGGGGTTGCATGGGGATATCATCCCCCGTGATCTCTTTGATCTTTGCCCTGATCATCTGCCAGTATGGTGTGATATGTGGGCATGACCACCAGATGTGTAGGTTCGTGCCTCTCTCCAAGCCACATCTCCAGCAGTCGCCTGATTCCGTTGCATGTATGTGTCTAAGTGTGTCTGGTGTTCTGTACCACCGTGTTAATAATTTGTAGCCTGTTTCCTGGAACTTAGAGCTTATTGAACATTTATGGGTAAGGATGAATATTTTGTCCCATTCGTGAGCTGTCAGCTGTGTGCCTGTCTCCCCCTCCCATCTGCTCGTGTAGCCTAATGGGCAGCTGTCTCCTGTCCTCTGGAGCATAGCATATAGACAGGAGACCCCATGGTCTATATGTCGTCTTTCTGTGCATAATCGTTCGAATTCTGTAAGTGTACGGTGGAGGTGGGGTTTCCCTGGGAGTTTGGCGTAGTAGGACCTAATTTGGTGGTAATGGAATTTGTCAAGCAGGGTAGGTTGTCTGTCTGTTATTAAGTTGTCCAGCGGTTGTAGCGTTCCCCCCGGACTCCACTGGCGTATAAAGAACCAATCTGTCCTCTGGAAATTGCTTAGGGCAGCCGGGTGGAGGCCTCCTGCCACCCCCGGATTGTGTGTGATGGGCGTAAGCGGGCTTGGGGAGGTGGTAAGTTGGTGGGCATACCGTTGTCCACACCATACCCTGAGGGTGGCGTCAATCATCGGGTTCTTCGTGTGTAGGTCAGTGAAAGTGTACCCCCCGAGCCAGAGCTGTGATGGAACAATTCCCCGTGTCTGTTGTAGTTCCATGGATACCCAGCGTTTAGTGCTGGGGCTTGCATGCCAGTCTACTATTCTGTGGAGATGCGTCGCTCTATAGTATGCTATCACTGACGGTAGTCCCATACCTCCTGCTGTCTTTGGTCTCTCTAGGATCGATCTGCGGATACGCGTCTGCCTGTGATTCCATACAAACCTACGAATAGCTGTTGTCACCGAGTTGAAAAACATCTGGGGGATCCTGGTGGGGAGTGTCGCAAAGAGGTACAGCAACCTGGGGAGTATATTCATTTTGACCGCACTAATGCGGCCAAACCACGACATGTACTTCTGCGTCCACCGCTGGAGGTCTTGTTGTATAGCTGAGAGGATGGGAAGGAAGTTCAGCCTGTATACCTGCGTCTTCTTGCTCCATTTGAACAGTTAACCAAGGCATTAAGCTCAACTAATGCTTCTGTTGCTGACGTTATTCCCTTGATTGCAGCACTGAAGCGTCTGCTAGGCAAAGAGGTGCAAACAGACTATGGCGTCAAAACAGCTAAAAGCACTCTATTGGAGGCTGTTAACAAACGCATTCAAGCCACTGAGTCTGCATTGCAACAGTACTAGATTCTCGATTTAAAGAAAAGAATATGGAGAAAAAGCAGCGTGCACGAGAAATGATACAGGCACAGTTGGAAGTGATGGAAGCATCTGGTGAAGGAAACTTGATGCACAGCACAGAACAAAGTGTGCGAAAGAAACGATCACGACGTACAAGTGATGAGGAGCACACTCCCTCACTTTCTGACGTTTGACGAGATTCTACAGGAAAGCAGCACCCCGATCCACAGTAGTGACACAACAAGTGCAGCTACAAAACAGCTGGAGATTTACCTCACTGAACTACCCATCGCCAGAAGCGACAATCCCCTTGACTACTGGCGCATGAACAAAGATCTCCTTCCATTGCTTGCACGGATTGCACGCAGATATTTATCTGCCCCAAGCACCAGCACAGAGAGTGAGAGCCTATTCAGTGCAGCATCTCATGTTCTTGATGAGAAGAGGAACCGTCTCTCCTGCGAGAAAGCTGAGCAACTTTTGTTCTTGAAAAGAAACCTGCCAGTTTTACTTAAATAGAAAGCAGTCCAAGTTGTCATGTGTGTAGTTATTTAATTTACATTAACATTGTGTAGCCCTGCAAAAATTTGTTTTTGACTTGAGGCTACGTCTATTTACAGTTTGAGGTTGGTTTTAAAGCTGTTTCTTGCACTGTTGTCTTGTACAATAATTTTCTAATAAATTGGAAATACGTTTGTTTATTGATATTAAATTAGTATCAACAATATATATATATATATTATTCTTCAGTCCTATATAACAAAAAGATTTAACATATTTTTATTTATATTGTTTTTTTTAAAGTTATTTTCTGTCCAAGTTTGGTGTGTTACTCTCAATAAGTGTGGTTATTATTTATTTTATTGGCTTGTAGTTTTTCATATTAGATTTAATAAATTCATTAAAAAAGTCTAATATTAATAAAATCATAGAAAAAAAAACTATTTTAAAAGTATTTGGGCAAAAAGTAATTTTCGGTTTCGGTTTTCAGCCAAGCATCCTGAATTTTCGGTTTCCATTTCGGCCCAGAATTTTCATTTCGGTGCATCCCTAAACATACGTTATAGGTGATTTTTAATGTTTTATAAAATGAGTTCATTTCCAGATAACATCCTTTCATTTTGCCAGATCCAAAGATGGGCTAAATTTTTTACTTAAAGGGATGCTCCTGGCCCCAACACAAGTTTCATAAATTTGATAGATTTTGGCCTCATTAACATGCCTGGTTTTTTTTTTTGCATGCTTTAAGCAGCCCTGTCACTGTCTGGGGACTTTTCAAAGACCTCCAGCAGTGACATCGCCGCTGCAGGTCCAATTTCCAGGAGATAAGTAAAGGTAGTGTGACAGAGTCTATGGGAGGGTAATAGAAGGAAGGTATTTAGGACCCAGAATCCTCCATTGTCTGTACTCATTCACCTGCCCAATTAGCAACTGCTGAGGCTTTAATTAGCAGGTCTCAGAGCAGAAAGGGGGGCGATACAATCTGACCTGCAGAGAGAGAGCAGGTCTGTGCAGAGCAGCACCAGAAAAAGTGCTAAAGGTTGGTGAAACCAATGTTTATTTTGTTGATTTGTGTAGATTATTACCCTGGTTTAGTAAGGGACATTACTTTATGTTTAGTAAGTGCTTGAATTTTAGCTAGGATTTTGTTTGTAGACTTTCCTTTCTGTTTTGCTGCAGTTTTGAACAAACTGATTGCTGCATGGATTTTTGTGCACAATGTAAATAAACCACACAATTTTTGCACAAGAGACTGTTGTTCTATACCTGTTACCCTAGAGGACTGTGTTGCTTTGCCCATAAAGGTCACAAGAGGTTCCCGCGAGATCCTCCATAGATAAACCAATTCCCTGCTGCTGCAATTGGTGATGGCGTAGGAAATAGATGGACAAAGTAATCCTTACTTTGTCTCTGTATATCTCTTGAATGGGCTGGAATTTCAGTGAATTTCTAACACAGCCAATATGAGTATTTCTAAATTAAATTATAAATTTTCCAGGTGGGTGTGACAGTGCTGCTTTAAAAGTTTATAGCTTTTGCACACAAAAAAAAAAATTATAATGTTTTGCAGATCGCTGTACTTAAGCCGGCCTACTTAGCCAAGCCCCATCATGCCAGAAAGACTTCCTTATCAAATGTATGCACACAGCTCAGCCCCAGCAGTCCTTGGTAAGAGGTAGGGATGTGCATGGGCAAATAATTTGGTTTGGTTCGGAAATGCGGGTAAGTAAAAAAATTTGTCTGCTTCGTCAATTCGGACCAATGGCATTCAGTTCAGTTCGGCAATTTGGAACTTTGGACCCTAACCCTGACTACTTGTTTTCCCCTTAACCCTTAACCCTAAACCCTGACCACTTGTTTTCCCCTTAACCCTAACCCTGACCACTTGTTTTCCCCTTAACCCTAACCCTGACCACTTGTTTTGCCCCTACCACAACCCCTAAACCTAACCACTTGTTTTGCCACTACCACAACCCCTAACCCTAACCACTTGTTTTGCCACTTTTCAGAAATCCAAAACAGTTTGTAACTTCGGCAATTTGTAACTTGTTGTTCAGATCATTCACTAGAGTCAGTGACTGAGCTGTGTGCATACCTTTGATTAGGACGTCTCTTCCTGGAGTGAGGAGGTAGGCTTACGGTGCAGCAATTTTGCTAAATATTTATTTATTTTATGCAAAAGCTAGTATGATTTGAGCATGAAAAAAATACAGCATAAGGCCAAAATCAAATGCACTAAAGTTTTTTTAAAAAAATATTTTATTGTGTAAAGGAGATGAGCAGTAGAAAGTAAACGTAGATACAGCCTTGTGGACGCGCAGGTCCTACATTGGGTTACAAATATATAACATTTTACAGTTAGTGTGAGAATCACAAGTGTTTATATTAGCATGTTTGGGACGTTTCCATCTTCTCAAAATTTGCTGTTGTAGTTGTCGGATGTCTGGTGTAGACTTTGTGATGTAGTATTCGTTGATGGACAGATTGGTGTCCGTTAGTTAGGCTGGTTACAGCACCTCTAGGGGAGCAGTTCCCTGCCTTTCGTTGTTTACTGTCTAACTTCATGTGTCCATGAGCTGTTGATGATCAATCCCTATCAGTAGTCCATTGAACGTGTCCCCCCTTTCAGCTCGTCTATCACCCCACATTTCGGGGTTTGCTATACTTGGGGTCTTTGTGTCTCTGGGGGCCCCCAGAGATGAACATGAACCATGGTAGCCAGGTCTCCGCGTGTTTGCTGGCCCTGCCCAGAAGGGATGCGTGCATCGCCTCCGCTCCCTGTATTTCCTCCACTCTGCGTATCCATTCTTCTCTCCAGGGTATTTCTGTTTTTTTCCAGTATACTGGTATGAGTGCTTTAGCTGCGTTCAATAGGTGTCTTAAGATCAATCTTTTATACCAGGAGATCCGCATCGGTGATATGTGGAGTAGGGCCAGTTCGGCTGTCCATTCAGTCATGTCGCCTAGGATCTCCGTTAAGATCTCTGTTAAGTCTAATCCTTTTCCAGTAGTGGGTGATTGTGCTACATTCCCACCAGATGTGTATCGTGGTGCCCCGTTCAGTTAGGCATCTCCAGCACATTGGTGATATCGCTGGGAATATTCTGTGGAGAAGGGATGGGGTTCTATACCAAGTTGCCAACAGCTTGTAGTTTGTTTCCTGGAATTGTGAGCTGATAGTGCTCTTGTGATGCCAGAGTAATGCTTTATCCCACTGTTGATGTGTGAGAGGTTTCGCAAGGAGAGTCTCCCATTTTCTGCGGAACGTGTCGTGTTCTGTTAGATGTCCGGTTAAAAGGTATTGGTATAGTGTGGAGATTGTTTTGTCTAGCGTGGTGGCCTTTGCGCAGCATTCCTCAAACCACGTGAGGTCTCGGTGTAAGCGTTCTGTATTGCGAAGCGTATCGTAGAAATGTTTCAGTTGTAGGTATCGGAGTATTATCTGCGGGGTGCATGGTTTGCCATCTAGTAGCGAATTTAGGGGTCGTATCGTCCCATTCTGATGGGCTGTGTGTATAGGTACATGTCCCCGGCCTTCCGAGAGTGGCCGTGCTCTTGTGGGGATTCCCCCTCCTATTTTGTGGTTATAGGTGATTGGTAGTAGAGGGCTGGGTGTTGGTGATATCTGTTTTTGTTCTCTAATTGGTCTCCAACTGTGCAGCGTCTGCTACCGGTCCTACGTCGTCGCTTTGTTGTGCCTCACTGTGTCCCATATGGTGGAGTGCAAGGCTGCACTGTTCCCTTCGGTGTTTAGGGCTACCCATTGTTTTTGCCCGGCGTTCGTATGCCAATCTAGTATACGTTGCAGGACTGTGGCTTGGTAGTATTTTTCAAAGTCGGGTAGGGCAAAGCCTCAGTAGTGTCTGGGTAAGCAGAGTGTTTCGTGTTTGAGTCTTGAGCGCTCACCTCTCCAGACATATTGCAAGACTGCTGATTTCAGTTTGGCGACAAATGCACTAAAGTTGTCTCTTTAAGTTGTAATAGATGTCACAGATAATAGGTATTTAAACCGTGGAGAAATCAGCAGATGTAACATTTCCCAGTGAAGAAAAATATACAATTGGGGCATATTTTACTTCCTGTCTAAATAATCCATACATCAGGATGGAATCTCATTAAAGAAAGTAATAACATCCAATGTAAATTATTAACACACTCTTCAGGTTTACCAAAAGGGCATACAATGCTAAATTAGAATAATACGTTAATATGAAGGATGTAAGTTGGAGAATATTAGTATTTTACTAGTAAAAAAAAAAAAAACCATGTCAGTTGAGATGGATAACTACATTATAGTTGGTATTTCAGGGCTGGCTTAAGGCCTACTGGTGTCTTGTGCAAAGCTTAAAGGGACACGATAGGCACCCAGACCACTTCAACCCAGGCCTCTTAACAATGTGATTATTGCAGTTTTTGATAAACTGCAATAGCTACATTGCAGAGTTAACTCCACCTTTGGTTACCTAACTGATGCTGGATGTCCTCACGCTATGCATCTAGCGTCACCCAAAACCCCATAGGAAAGCATTGTATAATGCAGTGTTTTCCAATTGGTGTATGTGTATGTGTCACTGTGTGTATCTGTTAGTGTGTGTGTCTATGTGCGTGCCATTTGGTGTATCTGTGTGCCAAGGTGTATGTATGTGCCAGAGTGTGTATCTGTATTTCAGTTTGTATATGTGTGTGTGTCAAGGTGTGTATCTGTGTCAGTGTGTGTCTGTCTCTGTGTGTATGTGTTAGTGTGTATATGACTATTTATGTGTCGGTGTGTTTCTGTTTGTTAATGTGTAAGTATGTATGTGGCAGTACATGTACAGACATCCTAGCAATCAAACACCAGCACAACTCCTAGGGGGGATTACGTGGGACGCTGAGTGGGAGCGTCAGGCATGCTTGCTTCCGAGGGTGAGAGTCTGTTTCTCCCTTCTCACTTCAACGAGACGAAGTCGTATTAATAGAATTCAAAGCGGTCAAACAGCAAAAATTCCTATACAGCAATTCAGAGAGGAGCAACTGCTATAACCTGCAATTTACAAGGAGATTAATCTAATGATACTTTGAAGCGAGTATACTCCGAGGCTGGCGCCATGAGTCTCTAGTCGGACAGATAAGTACCCGTGGGGGAGAGCTGGGAGTTGGAAAATCCACCGATAATCATATTATGTAAAACAACAGCCTGTTTAATCCTGTTCTGCTTTATGTAAAAACAAGATACCTAATCTATAAGTAGTTGTTTTATATAGTGCTCATAAATAAGTATTGGAATTAATGTATTTCGCTGGATAAGGACATTAGGTGTGAGATAAAGATAAAAAAATCTTCCCTTTGAGACACAAGCTACTCATTTTTCGATTTTTTTTTTTAGTTAATTTAATCTGTATTAAACGTGGAGAGACGTTATAATTTCTTAACCTTATGGATAAGAGACACAATTTATGGCTACAAAGGGAGCAAAATTCTCCCCCTGAGATTTATTTACCATATTTGTAAATGTAAACCTGGTGAGAAAATATACTTATATATACCTTGGAAAGGAATATTAAGAGGGGATTAAAAGCAAGCAGAAATCACTTAAAGAAGGAGCAAATTTCCTCGTTAGTCTTAAAGAATCCTCCCCCAGATAAGGGGTAGTAAGGGTGAACGACTAATTCAAGGTGAACAACAGAATGGTGAATAAAAAAGCCACAGAGGTTAAACCACCTTCGAAAAAAGAGAAAAAAGAGGAGAACCCCCCCCAAAAAACGAAAGAAGACTTTCTACATTCTTCCCTTCTCCTAAACCAACGGAGTCCAAACCCAGGTTACTAATGACAGAACATAACACTTCTAATACCACAGACATCAATTATACTAATGGAATTGAAGCCCATAGCTCAAAAATAATAAGTCCAAAACCAACAGACTTACAATATGCATCGCAAGACTCTATTAAACAATGTCTGGAAATACAACTAAGCCAAATTAAGGAAGAACTTAAAATCCACATGGGTGACCTTAAACAGGAAATGACCAAAATGAATGAAAGAATTAAAGAAAATGAACACAAAGTTGAAGCACTCCAATTCGAAACACAAGAACAGAGAAATATATTTAACGAAATTGAGAAAAAAATAAACACTCTAGATACTCAACTCACAGATGAAGAAGGCAGAGCAAGAAGAGAAAAATCTGAAAATAAGGGGCATTGCAGAAAAGGTGGATACGGAAAAAATGAGACCTTATTTAATGGCACTTTTTAAGAACATGAAGGTCCAAGAGGCTCATGGTGAAGGTATAATAGAAAGAGTTCATAGACTTACAAAACCCAGCTATCTCCCAGACGAAATAACATGTGACATCGTTATAAGATTCAACTCATTCTACATAAAACAAATAATCTTTTTTGCTGCAAGAAACTTTCATACTTAGGAAAGAAAATCTAAAAATCTACATTTCTACCAAGACATCTCCATCTGAACTCGACAGATGAGAAGAGAATTTAAATCAACACTTGACGTCCTTAGAACTAAGAGCATAAAGTATCGATGGGGATTTCCTATTAAATTGATTCTCATGTATGAAGGAAAAAATCTGATATTTACGTCGGCTCATCAAGCGCAGGAGTGGATGAATAAATCTCTAATGAATACTGAAAAAGAAAGATCTAGGGAAATAGCAGAAGGATCGAGAAGGCAGACATGTACATATCGGAGTGGGGGAGGGGATGGATGGGAGGGAGAGAGGGATAATTAATGTTCTTGCATTTATATATATATGAATTTAGTTATTTAGAGGCGAGAAGAAAAAGGGAAAAGAAAGAGGGAAATATTATTATTTTTTTTCTATTTCTTTGTAAAAGGTGAGTGATATATTAATGGTACTAACGATCACAAATTTAAACCTCTTTAAGGTAGAGGAGAAGAAGCGACGGATTTACTTTGATTAAAAATACACTTATACACTACATATTCTCTAAGGGCCCTAAGTAAGCATGGAAATTGAGGATTAAAAATTATATGTCACTAATAAACAAATTAATATAACACATAAACAAAAAACAAAAGTTTGAATAAAGGGGGCGGAGCCGAACCGGCAATCTGAACGGTCGCACACTGCATGAGCTCCTGTAGTGCAGGGCCAAAAATCGACGATAACCTGCTGGAAACTACCCACAAATAGGCTACTTGAACAGATGAAGCAGCTACAGACCTGCCGACACTAATCATGACACCCAACTCAACCGGGTACCGCAGCAGCTACATGAGGCCTAGCGGAGGCTCGGGAGCAGGACGCCCACCTTCCCGCCAGATGCTTTCCGCACCAAACAAGCGACATGCACTCAGAACGGCAGGGCTCTACCCAGCGGAGACAGACTCCAGGCGCAAGACCCGAGCCCAGACTGTACCCGACACTCAGCAGTTACCAGACCCGCAGCAGCAGCACAGCACTCCGGGTGCATACCGGAGGAGGGCATCCTACCAAACATCGCATCTGCACGGCCAACCATCCACATGGACCGAGCATACAGAGGAGCCTCAGCCCAACGACGCCTCACCTGATCATGCTGGACCCGACCGAAAAAAGGTACCTGACACAGGCCAGCAAGAGGGAGACAGAAGACACCAGTGCGGGACTCACATGGCAAACCTCAGTCTGGCCCCAACGGGGAATCAGCTGACTCTACAGAAAAGCGGAGGACTCTCCCATCCCTGGCAAGCAGCTCCAAATGCACCCATAATAGACTTAAAAAGTTTTTTACACGTGCCTATTTTTAATTTTCCTTTATTACTCTATGGTTTTATTTCTTTTTCCTTAAAATAACTGGTTGCCGACCTGAGCCTACAATTACACTACGAAATCAGAGGCGCACCAGGGATTAAACCCGCTGCATGATATCCCTACCATTTGTAATCCACTCTTGTGTAAAAGCTAGACTAAGCATGTACGACATAGACTGAATGTTACTCTATGATACCCAAAATTAGCAGTCTAGATATACCAGCGAAGTTACCTTTTAGTTATGAGACAGAATTAGCTGTCAGACCCTCAACTGTTTACTACTTAAACAAGCGAGTTACTGTTTATTATAGTTCAGACATAACTGCCTAGCTTATCATTATGCTCTTCAAAACAAAATATGTGCAAATTCTCTATGCCACTGTTTCACCTATCTATGTTCAAATATAAATGCACGCTGTTGTGGCGTATGACTATGTACTCACCTGCACAACAAAAATAAAGAATTATAAAAAAAAAAAAAAAGTTTTAATAAATAAAGAGTTAGACCCACAGAAGTAATATGAGAGAGAGAGAGAGAGAGAGAGAGAGAATAGATGTTTTGCTATTATTTTTTTGGATAAACAGAAGCTGGTGGGATCTTATAAAGGTGTGAATATTAGAAACATATTACACATACAGGGTACAGAGATATACTTGGTGTTTTGTATCATTTTATCTTTACTAGAAATGTATAAGGATATCGTATCTCTACATTAGAGGGGGAATGGGAAGGTATATAACACAATACAGTCTTAGGGTCTATAAGGTAACCAACCTGATCTAAAAATTGGAATAATACTACAAATGATAAATGGTCAATTCGCTAATAATTAGCTATTGGCGTTTTACTCACCGCTTAATACCAAGGGATCTGTTTTATTTGTATAACTTAGGACTGATTTGGGATATGTATGTCTCTTTCCCTCCCCCCACCCTCTCTGGAGTATAAATATCTGTTGTTGTGTTTTTCTGCCATCATTTAGGGTTGAAGGAGCGCTCCCCTCGTGGCAAGCATTCCGTTTTATTTAATTTTTTTAGAGATAAGGGGTAGCAGCGTTTACCTCTTCATGATCCCACTTTTGGGATTGCTATTGGGCCGTTGTCAAATTTGGGTTTTGGAGTCCTGTGTTTGTATAGAGGAACTGGTTTTCCTCTTCTTGGGGTATTGTTTTGTGTTTTGGGGATTGGATATTGTTTGCTTAGAGGAAACAATTTTTTTCAAGGTTTTTTCTTTTCCCCTAGGATATTGTTATGTTTGCCTGCGTGACCGAGAGAATGGTCCCCTACCATTTGAGAATTTAGCTTGATATGTAGATGAAAAACATTGTAAATATTGCTACATTTCATGTCCAAGGTCTGAATGTTCCCCAAAAGAGAATAGCTATGTATGTCTGGCTTTTTAAACAAAACATCGATGTTTGTGGGGTACAAGAGACCCATTGGAAGGGAGAGGATAGAATAGATATGATCATGGGGGGCGGAGCTTGAACTCAAATCTGAACGGACGCCATATTCCAGAGCTCTCCCTGAGTGATCCCTAATCTGCCCGATATCGCCCAAATTACTGCCGATCCGACTTTGTAACCCGAAGAACCCGAACAAGCAAGCGGGGCTGAACCGGCTGATGCCTTTTTTCCAGCCTCAAAAGCAACAGAAGCAGCGCCGCCGAATTGAGGCCTACCATCCGCTGACAACCTCAGACCTTGAGGCACTCCTGAGGAGCAGCTACGCAGGCCACCCGGAGGAGGCAGAGCCGACACACGACACGGCTATGGGCCGACGGTCACAGAAACCGACTGCAGGTTCCGACACCAGGGATATCGGGTCCTTGTTCCAACGACCGGCACAACACCAGACCCATGTACGCTCGGAGGAACCACAAAATGAGGCCGAAACCGAGCCACGCGGCCGAGAGTCAGAAGCGTTGCCAGCCTCCCGGGCACCAATGATACCAAACGCAGATGCCTCAGACGACACCGCTCCGTCCACTAAGGGCGACCTGAAAATTCTTCTTGCAGACATACATAAACTGCTAGAGGCGGACTCAGCAAAACTGAAAACCGAACTCAAAGAGGTCAGAGAGAAGGTGGGAGCGATGGAAGATGGGGTAACGGAGGCACACAACAAGATCCATGCGGTGCAAGACACGGTCCTCCAGCTGCAACAGACCCAAAGAATCCTGATGGGCAGGCTCGCAGTTATGGAGGACCGACACCGCCGGCTTAACATAAAAATCAGGGGAGTCCCGACCACAGTGTCCGCAGAGGAACTGCCCCACTACACAAGACGCCTCCTCGCAACCATACTGCCTTCAGCAGCAGCCCGCAAAATGACCCCTGAGGGGGTATACCGTCTCCCCTCGACGACCCACATGAAACCTAACCTGATCCGGGATGTCATCCTGAGATGCCGCAACGTCCAGGAAAAGATTCAGATCATGCAAGCCGTGAGGGACAAGACGCCACTTACCTTTGAGAATTCAGCACTGCTGTTCTTCCAGGATCTATCCAAGGCGACGCTGCTGTGGAGAAAATCCTGCAGCCCAGTCACCGTTCAACTACGAGCCGCAGGCATATCATACCGGTGGGGAGCAGACAACTGTATTCAGGTCACACGAGCGGGGACCACGCATATCTTGCAAGCCATGGGAGAAGCTACATCGTTCCTCCGAAACCTGGGACTGCCTGATAAGACCATAACCCCTGGACTACCTACAGACACCCGGGACCCGACCACAGCGACACCCTTCGTGCCACGTTCCAGAGCCGCACCGACACCAGACCCATGAGACGCCGTACTGAGAGCTGTTACTAGGCCATGTTGGCAGGACCCAGCTACCCACACCGTATAGACACTGTTGGAACTTTAGACGAACACTCTCTGGACTGGCTCACATTGCCCGAGCTGTAAACGTTTCATGTTTCTTTTCACATGTTTTTCTCATGTTTTTTTTTACATTTGTTAGGCTTATATACCCCTCCTGCTATGAGGACACCCTCCCCCCCTCCCCCCGCACATAGAGGCACTTACCCTACATGACCATGGTGGGGGAACAGGAGGAACAAACGCAAAACCCAAGGCCTAACGACTAAACAACCACCCTTACAAGGGTTTGACTAAGGGCCCAGTCATTAATGGATGTCAGCACCTTCCCCCCCCCCCCCCCCCCCGTAGCCCCCCTAGGTTAGGGGCACTGAACTAGCCCGCATTGGTAACCTTTTCTGTGAGAATGCATAGATAGTCACCATGTCGGATTAGCCCACACACAATGGCTATACCCCACGTCACTCTAATCCCGGCTTCAATCCGCCGAAAAGTACCTAGCGGCTACTAACCTTCCCACGATGTAATTATTGTCAGCCTATATGCTTGATTTCTAATGTACCTGCTTTCCTCTCATTGTCTGACATAATATGTTCCTACTTGTATGCTACCTTTAAAAAAAAAAAAAGTGCAGTTTTATTTTTCTATATGCTACTAAGATATCTCATGTGAAACGCTTGTACTCCATACTGCATAATGGCGTACCGATAACTCTGCTTGTCGAACCACTGCACGACCAAAAAATAAAGAATTAAAAAAAAGAAAAAAAAAAAAAGAATAGATATGATCATGTCATATAGCGATATTGTTAAAAAAAATTTAAAGAGGGGGCGGAGCCTAACACCGCACCGGAGCAGACGCCATTACCCAGAGCTCTGAGAAAAAACACGGCAATCCGCCGACATCGGGACCACAAAGCGACACCCGTGGTCTCAAACGACAACGCAGCACACAGGCAGACTCATCGGCTAGGCTGATGCCATTTTTTGTGACACCCGGAGTGAAAACCCGAAAAAGCGGCGTTAAGGCCTACCGCGCGGGCGGACAGCACGGAGACAGAGTGGAGTGGGACTGGCCGTGGCACTTACCTTCCACAGCAGACCAACAGATCAGTCAGCAAACCGCAGGTGAGATGGGACGGAAAACCCCAAAACCGACTCCAGTCGCCACCAAATCACGGCAGGACATTGGCCAAATGCTTCAAACGCCCAGGGTGAGACAAGTGCCCACTCCTTGCGAGGCCTCTCCTGCACCCTCGGACGAGGAATCTATCCATGACAGGCCCCTATAGACCAGAACCCTCACTGGCACCAGAGGACAGCACCCCAGCCACGAAAGGGGACATTCAGAATATGCTGTCAGGCCTCCAACGCAATCTTAAACAAATGTGGGAAGCAGACTTAGCAGCGCTCACCACACAAGTGCAAGCAGTGCCAGCACGCACTCAAGCAACAGAGGGGGACATAACAGACCTAAAACACAGTATACACACAATGGACAACAAGATCCGACAACTGCACACTGCCCAAGAAAATCTCTCCAACCAAGTCCATTTACTGGACGACAGGAGCCGACTCAAAAATATAAAAATCAGAGGGGTACTAGAGACCGTACCACTAGAGGAACTGCCCCACTACATCAGACGCCTGGTGTCAGAGGTATTGCCGACAAGACAGGCTAAATCTTTTATATTTGATGGGGTATACAGAATTTCCAAATCACCGCAGGCCCCCAGCGCAGCCCCAAGGGACATTATACTCAGATGTCAAACAATGTCAGACAAGCTCGGGCTGCTGGCGGCACTTCGAGGGAAGACCCCATTGGAATTTGAGTCTTGCCGACTCATTTTTCCAGGACTTAAGTAGGTCCACACTCCTGTGGCGCAGGGACATGCAATCGGTAACCAAACCACTTCACGCAGCTGGAATACCCTACAAATGGGCAACCCCCAGAACCTTATGGGTGACTGTCAATGGAGAACAACACAAGGCTATGACACCCCAAGACGGTAACGCTATACTAGGCACACTGGGACTCTCAAGTCAAAGCGACGCAACAGCTCCACATCCTCGCCCTCAACCGCAGTCAGCGGACAAAGAGACAGTCTTTCGATCCAGAGCGACGGGAACTCCACAGACATGAACTGTGTCACCTCCTCAGCATCGCCTGTGCGACCCGCTGGTCTAATTCAGACCATACAGAACTGTTTTCGCTCTTAATTTTGTTTCACAAGTTTATTTTCAATTTCACTATGCCTTAGAAACTGCCGTAGGCGGAGACAACACCCTTACAGGGTTGACCTTAACTGCTCCGGTGAAACCCCCCCCCCACCGCCGGGATATGGGGACAAGCACACAGAGAGCCACCAATAGATAACCCATTCCATGCCGTGACTAACGCTATAGCAACTTAGCGGCGTGTACCTCTAGGCTCCACGCTATACAGGGTTGAAATAGATGTACTTTTTTAAAAATCGACAAACAGCGCTAACACATAGCCCTAGCAATTCACGAGGACAAACACCGACCCCAACGCCATCACTCGTTATGCCATTTCAGCATGTACTGTTATGCTCTCTGTTATGTTTATATGTTATATCTTTCGTTCCATGACGTGCCACACACACAGAGTAGCCTCTCATCCTAACCAGCCCTCACCCTAAACAGCATACTTACGCTCCCTATTATAATGTAAAGCAGACGACGCTAGGCCACTTCATTACGACTTGGTCTCTCCTGCACACACATACAAGCTATAGAAACGGTACACAGAAAAGTGCCAGGTATCAAGTTGACTCATATGTTATGCTGTATCTTGCATCTCTTATAAACCAAAATGTGCAATTTTTACTCGCGCTACACCACCGCTATATCTTGATGTATATGAAAGAGTATGTGTTAGTTGTTGTGGCAACGCAAACTCTGATGTATTTTCGTGCACGACAAAAAAAATAAAAATAAAAATTAAAGAAATAAAAATCAATAAGATAACTATATCAGATGATAACCCAGTATCTATGGCAATTGAGATGGATTATACCCTTAATCGGGGTAATTGGAAACTCAGAGACTCTATATTGAATGATAAGAAAACACTAGAGGAAATATTTTTGAACTCTTATACTTTAAGGAGAATTAAAATGAAGAGGTTAGTCTGGGAAATATTTGGGCTGCATACAAATGCGTAATTAGAGGATGTATAATTAAAATAGAGGCTCATAATAAAAAAGTAAATTATTAATCCCTGGCACATCTGTATTTGAAATTAGATAATTTAGAGAGAATCTACCCTAAGGAACAAGGAATTATCATAGAGATAGAGCAAATTAAGAGGATAATTAGAGACTTCATGATGGATAGAGCAAATAAAAATATAACTAAATGGAAACAGAAGTGGTTCTATCTTGGAAATCGAGCAGATCCATATTTATCTAATCAACTTAAAAACTCTAATCTAAGGGAGAGAACTTTCGAACTATCATCAGAAAATAATATATGTAGGTCCCCCCGATCGAATTGCCTCTGCACTCAGAGAGTATTACTCATCCCTATATAATATAGGTGAACAAAAAAAATGAATTGCAAATTTTGGACTACAAAAAATTCAAAGATGCAAGCTTTAGATACAAAACATAGGGAAGCATTAGAAAATCCAATTGAAATAAAAAAAAAAGTCATCCATGCTATTAAGGATTTAAAAAAGAATATATCCCCAGGGTCAGATGGCATCTCTAATTATTTTTTTAAAATGTCTCATTTTATTTCTTCTAATCTAACAAAAGTCTTTAATGACATCTTGGAAAATAAACCATTCCCTAGCTAATTGCTCCAAGCGATTATTATTCCAATTCTCAAACAAGGGAAAGATGTGAAACTGGTATCTAATTACAGACCTATTTCTTTAATTAATAGTGATATCAAAACCTTTTCTGCAGTTTTAGCTGACAGAATTAAAAAGGTAATATCACTTATAATTCATAAAAATCAAGTCTGGTTTGTTAGTGGACGCCAACCATTTGGTAAAACAAGGAAAATCATAGATATAGTAGATTTCGCCCTGAATAATAATATCTCTATGGTAACTCTCTCTCTCTGGATGCGGAAAAGGCATTTGATCGGGTGAACTGGGCTTTCTTGGAGACCGGTCGCAGGCCAGAGAGGCTCCTGATGAATCTGGTCCACTATGGCTAAAAACACAAGCAATAAAGCAAACTGAGTGACCTGAAGCTATATCAAGCATCCGGGCAGAAGCTGGAGCCACCGCAGACCCTGAGATCGGGAGTGCCGAGCCCCCCATGGGCGATATGGGACTTCGGGGTCTCTGGCCTATGAGGGTAGAGAGCGGGACGGACAGCCGCCGTCCTGTTTGCGAACCTGGCCGCCACGCAACAGCCTTGTGATGCACCTCACAGGCCTCGCTTCCCCCCCCATGGACCGGGGGTTGTTATCCCGGTCCCCACCGGAGGGAATCATCACCCTACAAAGCCCAGCATCGGACGTACCTGAAGGCGTGCACCACGAGCCAGGCCTCTAAAATGGCGGCACTGCGATCTGCACTATACCACACAATCTCGCATGCCTGCAGGCGAAAACAACCCACTGAGCATCACCGTCACTAAATAAGTCTGCATGTGCCTTCTGACTGCATGGAGAACGGGCCGGGGCAGGAGATGGAGGGTATCATCGGCGAACGAAGCCCACAGAAGCAACACTCACCTGATATCCCTGAGGCTGGGCCTGGAAAAAGACCGACTGAAGCGACCCACTAGCGGCACCTACGGAAAACCTAAGCCGACGCCAAAGCAATAAAGCCCATCAGCTACCCTCACCACTCGCATATAACTAGACGCCACTAACCAACGAGCGGCTCGCCCACACCATGAGACTCTTATGCACAGACCTCCATACCTCATCACCCAATGAAGATGGCTGACCCCAGCCTCGGACTTGCCGACCACGCAGTGCCCCCCTATGTTACATCCGAACACTGATGGAACAAGCAGCACTCTGGGGACAGGAACATGCATAAGGACAGGTCTAACACCGGTATTTTTAATTTTTACTTTTTAATTTCTAAATATTCATGCTTGCTATTGCACGCTATATTGTAATGCTAATTAAGCTATCCTCTAGCTGATGATCAGTGCCAGGAGCTTCGTTAATGAGCGACCTCACCTTGAATACGTGCTTAATTTCATGCCCTAGAATACCTGCCCGCTGGCAAGTTGTACAGAGCTCCTTGTTGCATTACCCAGCTTGAATCCTCGACACCTGTAATCATAGGCAGCATATGGCAGTACACTAGTTTCCCTCCATAAGCAATGAATATAACCATCTCGTTAACAATTCTCGTCTTATATAAAAAAAATGTGCAGCAATCTTAACATGTATAACGTTTATTACTCATGATACTCTGTAACGCAAGCTAATAACATGTTCATGCCAAGCTATGTACTGAATAATGCACTACCAAAATAAAGAATAAAAAAAAAAAAAAAAAAAAAAGAAATGGCTTAACAATAAAATTTTAAAGATGGCAGATTTCTTAGAAGGTTTGCAGCTTAAAACCAATGAACAATTAATAATGGAACTTGCTATACCTTCTCAGGATTAATTTAATTTGATTTGTTTTACAAAATATATAAAAGCGCATCTTATAACTACACGAAAGACAAAGGTTTTGGAAACACTAGAGAATATCTTTGCTATGCATTCCAACAAAAATATTTTTTAAAAAGCTCAATGATTTCTTAAAACTATGGAAAACGAAAAGAAAGCTATATCGCAAACCGCTTGGTCTACAGATCTAGGTATAGAGATAGATATTAGTACATGGGGGAAAAGTTGGACACAGGTTGGGAAAGTTACACACTGTTTAAATATCCAAGAATTATTTAACACTATAAAACAATGCATAGATGGCATTTTGTCCTTACTAGAATGCATAAAATAGATTTTTATTATTACGCTTTATGCTGGAGGTGTGGAATAAGTGAAGGAACATTTGTCCATATTTGATGGTCTTCTAGACTTGTTAATAAAACTTGGTCTAAGCTCTTTCAAATAATCTCAGATATCTTAAAGCTGAAAAAGGTATCGCCAGAAAAGGCCATTTTACATGTAAACTTGGATAACATTAATAAAAATTGCAAATTTTTGACTATTCAGTTTTTTATGGCTATGAAACTGGTAATTTCAAGAATGTGGAAGGAAAAACAAGAAATCCCTCTGATAGCGGTAGTGAATCAAATAAATTTTCAGTGTATGATGGAAAAATGTTATTTTTCGGCTTTTCAAAGTTTTGGCTTATATAAAAAGATATAGGATCCTTGGCTTACATCGTATCCTGATAGGATTAATGTTTACCTCTCTATCTCTTAAATTTTTTTAAATATGGTGAGGGGACCCAGACTTGGTCGGCAGGCTTTGTCTATGTCTTTGTCCTTTGTAGGAATAGTCTTCATATATAATAGACATGTGCAATTAGTTTCGGTCCGAATATGCATTCGGACGAATTTCAGACAATTCGGGTTCCGAAGTTCTGAAGTGCCGAAGTTCTGAAGTGCCGAAGTTCCGAAGCACAGTATTGCCTAAGTACTAATATACTTACCCAGTGAAAGAAGAAGAATGTTACATTGTAAATAATTTTAAATAAAAAAACAAACATAGCCAGGATTCAGCTGTCAGCATTTTCTTTTTTTTTTTTTTAATTCTTTATTTTTATTGAGGCATTTAAGTAATACATATCAGAATATAGCAGTAGGGCTCACATGAGCCATGGCAAAAAGAAGCCTCTTTTTTGTTTCGAGTCAAGCATAAAAGAACAGTGCATGTGCGGTACATAAACAGTTAAAAAACATTGGAGGATAATATGCACTAGATGTGAGGTGACAGGCATGTCTTCATACATGGTAAAGGACAGTGTTGATAAGAAGGGAAAAAACATAGTAAGTATGCATGCATGGGTACATAATGATTGGGTAGGGGCTACCCCTTACGTGAAAACCTCTATACGCTTGTTTGTTGATTATACTATTGGTGGTAGCAGGATTAGGTTACAGCTTCAGGGCCAGATTTATGCTAAGAGAAGGTAGAGACAGGTAGACAGGTAGAGAACAGCGTGGGAGCAGGAAAAAACAAAACAAAAAAACAAGAGCAAAAAACAGATGCTTGTTAACCTCGCTCACTGACTGGGAAGGTAATGCAGCATGCTCCCTGAACTAGAATATCTGAACGGGCAGGGCTGCTTGTTAGTCGCTCATTCAGCCAATACCCCTAGCACACTCACAAAGTCCGGGCAAGTATAAGAGCTGGTAGAAACCTCTCTGGGTTCTGCTGATTGCCCCATCTCTCCAACTCCTGTGGCTCCATATCTGTCCCCGTTCAATGCGGTAAAGTCCTCGAGATTGCAGGGGACTGTGCTTTTCGCGGGTACTCTTCACCCTTGGCGCCCTTTTGATTCTTCCAGGATTCCTTCTCAGGGGTTGTTTCCCAGCCGGAGCTTTGCGTGCAGGCGGCGCCACTGGTATCTGCAGTGCTGGGTGCTGTCTCCTCGTCAAGCGTTGTTTGGGTCTCGTGCGGTTTGCAGCCTTCCGTGCGTTTGGTTGGAACTTGTGGGTCAGGGCCCTCTGCACCCTCCGCCTGTGTGTGTAAGCTTTGGATATCTGTCCCCTTACTGGAATGCCCCCACCTTTCGTCTTGCTGTGTTTGCTGTCGCCTACGGATGGTTCTTGTGCCCTTCCTGTGTGCCATGCTCTGTCTGCTAGTTTTTCCCAGAACCTGTCGAAGATCGCCTTGAGTGTGTCAGTCGCTTTACTTGTAAGATTCTCCACCTTATGTTTCGATGTTTCCATGCCACGTGTAGTGGAGTTAGGCATGGCCGCCATCTTGGTTATCACCGCTTCTGCTCCGCCTGAGATTTCATCGGCTGCTGCCGATATGGTTAAGGCTGTGGCTTCCCATTCTGGCGGGGACCGGGATATCCCCCACCGGTCCATGGGGGGGGGGGAGGCGATGTGTGAGTGCCCCCTCTTCAGCCTGAGAACCGGGAGAGCGGCCGTCTCTCCGCGGCTCCCACCCGTGCAGGCCGCAGGCCGCAATGCGGAAGGTACAGTGGCGGGGAGCCCCTTGTCGGGTATCCCCTGATGCAGCATCCCCTCCTGGACAAGTATATAGTTGTCCGCGGCCGGCACGATCCGGTGGTCGGGCGTTATGCCCAGAATCAGGGCTTCGGATACAGGAGCTCTCGCCATTCACGTCTGGCTCGCTCGGCAGGTAAGCCCCGCCCCCCCAGCTGTCAGCATTTTCAACACTTACAACAATCAAGGAACATACATTCATATAAAATGTAAGTTACTTAGCCAGTCAATGTAATGACAGGAATGAATAAGTAGATAACTCCCTAATTCCCACGGTATTAGGGAGCTATCTACTAAAAGGCTGAAAGACCTAAATTGGTCTTTCAGATTAAGTAACCAATCAGAGAGTTATGAGTCAAATTACACAGCGTGGGAAAATTCCAAAGAACGTTCCCACGCTGTGTAAAATGACACAGAGCCCTCTGATTGGTGGATTTCAAACCAACCAATCAGAGTGCTGTGACAGGTAAATGTAGAGACTTACCTGTCAGTCTCCTCATTTACCTGTCAGAGCACTCTGATTGGATGGCTTAAACCCACCAATCAGAGTGCTCTGAGCCTAATTGCAGGGCGGGGCAAGGCTTTATAAGCCTTCCCCCGCCCTGCAGAGCTCAGATTATTATTTTTTTGCGCTCTTTTTTTTTATATAATTGCGTCGGTTATTATGGTTTTTTATTTGGCCTATTTGGGGGCTGAAAAAAGAAGATTTTAGAAGAAAGAAAACATCGAATGGTAAGTTTTATTTTTATTTTTTACAGGTACTTAGTTAAAGGTCCCCCCCTCATTAGTTTTTAAGGTGAGGGGGGGGTAGGTAGGGGGATAATTTTTATTGGGGGGGAGGGGGTGACTAGGGGTTTGGGGACCCCTAGTCACCTGGGACGACGACATTTTTTTAGGGCCCCCACCCACTGCTCAGGGGTGGGGGCCAGACCTTAGGTCCCCCCCTTGTTAGTATTTAGGGCCCCCACCCACCGCTCAGGGGTAGGGGCCAGGGGAGAGGAAATTAGGTCCCCCCACCCTTATTAGTATTTAGGACCCCCATCCGCAGCTGAGGGGTGGGGGCCAGGGGGGAGGACACTAGGTCCCCCCCTTATTACAATTTAGGGCCCCCACGCGCCGCTCAGGGGTGGGGGCCAGGGGGGAGGACCTTAGGTCCCCCCCTATTTTACTGTAGGGCCCCCAACCACCACTCAGGGGTGGGGGCCAGGGGGGAGGACATTAGGTCCCCCCCTTATTTTACTGTAGGGCCCCCACCCACCGCTCAGGGGTGGGGGCAAGGGGGGAGGACATTAGGTCCCCCCTTATTCTGATTTAGGGCCCCCACCCGCCGCTCAGGGGTGGGGGCCAGGGGGGGAGGACAATAGGTCCCCCCCATCATTTTACGTTAGGGCCCACAACCCCACTCAGGGGTGGGGTACTATTTTTTTTTAAAACAGTGAGCAGTCACAGGCTGCTCACTGTTTACTAGACATGCCCCTACTCGCGGTATAGCGAGTAGGGGCAAAATTTACTAATACTAAGTAATTTTTACTTAGTATTAGTAAATTTGGCTGAAAGACCAATTTAGGTCTTTCAGCCTTTTGGTAGATAACTCCCTAATACCGTGGGAGTTATCTACCAAGCGGCTGCAAGAAAAGTCCCAAGGTGCCGAAGTCTTGAAATGCCGAAGTTCCGAAGTGCTGAAGTTCCGAAATGCTGAAGTTCCGAAGTGCTGAAGTTCCGAAGTGCTGAAGTTCCGAAGTGCTGAAGTTCCGAAGTTGCCGAAGTTCCGAAGTCTTGAAGTGCCGAATAGCCAAAGTCCCGAATTGCGAAAATCCCGAATTTCGGAATGCCGAACCGAACCTAAAATTTTCCCCATGCACATGCCTAATATATAAGATATAACTTAAGATATATAGATAAATTACAGATGGAAAATCAATTATGGTTCTTATCTGTGAATTATCTATTGGTGTTGTTTGGCTGGATGACTTTGTTATCTAACTATGTGAAAATTTAATAAAGAACAGTTTTTGAAAAACAAAACAAAAAAAACACCAGCACAACACACACTCCTGCAAACACAAACATGACATACAAAGACACCCCTGAACTTTAACTCTAAAATTATATACAAACACTCAAACACCAATACTACACACAAATGTACATCCCCATTTAAAAATCCAACACTACATCCAAATATACCTCTGCACGCAAATACAAACATTACATACAAACACATCCCTGTATTAAAATGCTTACCGTATTTATTCGAGTATAACGCGCACCCCTAATTTTCGATTAAAAATCGGTATAAAATTTTGTACCGATTTTTAATCTAAAATTAGGGTTGCTTGTTATACTCGAATAAATATTAGCCCAGCAGAAGAGGGAGGGGGTGCTCCGATAATACCTCCCAGGACCGCCGGGCAGCAAGCGTTTACTCACCTCCCTGCAGCTCCTCCAGCTCCCCAGTGTAAATCTCGCGAGACCCGCGGCCGTCAGAGCTGGCCGCGGGTCTCGCGAGATTTACACTGGGGAGCTGCAGGGAGGTGAGTAAACGCTTGCTGCCCGCCACCCCAGGGCCGCCGGGCTTGTAATGAGCCCGGCGGTCCTGGGAGGTATTATCGGAGCACCCACTCCCTCCCTCTTCTGCTGGGCTAATATTTATTCGAGTATAATGCGCACCCCTAATTTTAGATTAAAAATCGGTACAAAATTTTGCGCGTTATACTCGAATAAATACGGTAAATTATATATAAACACCAACTCTACACACAGAAGCACACCTGCTCCTAACTACCACAATCTATTCACTACCTGTAGAAATTAGTGTATATTTATATTTAAAAAAATAAAAATAAAAAAAAGTTTGCCAAAAAAGGAAACATTATACTCTGCTAATTGAAAAGTCTATGCTACGGCTGTAATTTTTTTTTAATGTTGATGTTTTAAAACCACTACAGCACCACGGGAGGAGGGTTTGAGGTCACTATAGTGCTAGAAAAGTATGTAGCATCCCTTTAAAAGCAACGGTCCACCAGTGCATATAATCACTTTTCTTTTTTTAAAGGAGCACAACATATAAAGCACTTTAGTCATTCAGGGAGGTTTTCTTCTGCTTCTGTGAGCTCCACTAAGCTAGAGTGCGTATTTTAATACTTTATAATGAGCTGTACTACAACTCATTGCATAGTGTGAATGAAAAGCCGCATGTGGCTAAACCACAGAGGATTCTCAATAAGAAGCCTCTGACTGGTCAATTAACCGGTCGTGCAACAAATACAAGCCAAATTAGTGGAGTTAGAAGAGTTTAAAAAAAAGAAGAAATATTCCAAATGTTTTGTTTTCTTTGCTTGGATTGTGAGTCCGCCAGTCCCACCTGGAGGAACACCCATAATGCAGTGTTCAGCATGCTCTTCTCTATTTGACTCGTTGGCACTCTGACTGAATTAAATACTTCCACAAATACACCTTTACCATGAACACAAGACTACCTCTTTTGGTGGTTTTCCCATCTGTCAGCGAACCAGCCCAGGGGTGTTCTGTAAGGATGCGTTGTTTGGTCATTTGTTAGGTTTGTGGGTTTTTTAGGGGCTTATGTGTGTAGGAGGGATAAGAGCTTCAGGTTGTCAAGGGGAGCCAGGGCCGGATTAACATAGGGGCTGATGGAGCTGCAGCTCCATGCCCATGAAATAGGCCCATTGATTTAAAAAAAAAAAAAAATATATATATATATATATATATATATATATTTTTTTTTTTTTTTTACACACTATTCTTAGGGTTTCCACCTGGCTGGTATTTGAGGCTGCCTGGCCGGTGCCGATATTGCAGTCATACTGGCAATACAAATGCTGGTATTTTTCTCAGTATAAACAGAGATTACGATGCAATACCAGCACTGGCAAGTAGCGCTGTGTGTGTGGAGAGAGGCAGGGATAGGAAGTTCCAGCATATTCCCCCACCCCCCCTCACCCCTCCACCTATCTCTACTCACTGATCTGCAGGGGAGCAGCTACAGAGAGTGCAGATAGCAACTCCCCCCCTGCAGAGACATTGTACAGCTCAGGGAAGTGAGGGATGGGGGAAAGCCTGCAAGGAGACATGGTGGCACTGGGAGATATGGGGACACTGAGACACTAAGGGACATTGGGAGACATTATGACACAGGTACTTGGGGACACAGAGACACTAGGGGAAACTGAGAGACATGGGGACACTGAGGACACCTAGACATTAGGGACACAGTGTCCCTATGTCTCCCAGCCAGTATCCCTAGTGTCTCAGTGTCATAGTTACATAGTTACATAGCTGAAAAGAGACTTGCGTCCATCAAGTGCAGCCTTCCTCACCAATGCTTTTGCTGTTGATCCAAAAGAAGTGACCCCATGTCTTCAAGTGTCCTCTAGTTTCCCAGTGTCCCCAGTCTCCCAGTGTTCCCATGTCTCAGTGTCCCCATTTTTTTTTACCAGTGTCTTAGTGTCCCCCAGTGTCCCCTAGTGCCCCAAATGTCTAAATATTCCCATGTCTTCCAGCCAGTGTCCCTAGTGTTTGTGCCCCTGGTGTCTCGGTGTCCCCATGTCTTCAAGTGTCCCCTATTTTCCCAGTGTCCCCTAGTCTCCCAGTGTTACTGGTGTCTCAATGTCCCCAAGTCTCCCCAAGTGTCTCAGTGTCCCCAGGTCTATTAGTGTCTGTGTTCACATGTGTCCCAGTGCCCCAAGTGTCTCAATGTCTCCATTTCTCTCAGTGTCCCCAGGTCTCTCAGTGTTCCTAGTGTCCTAGTGACATGGGGACTCTGGGAGACATGAGGACACATAAACTAGGGGACACAGGGAGACATGGTACATTGAGACACTGTGACACATAGTGTCACTGGGAGACTAGGGGACACTGGGAGACTAGGGGACACTGTTATACATAGCGACACTGTGAGACCTGAGGTCGTGAGGGCACTGGGAGACATGGCACTGGGAGACTAAGGGACACTGAGACACTGGGTGACATGGGGACATTGATACATAGGGACACTGGGAGACTTGAGACACTGCGGGACAGGGAGACACTGGGAGCAATCCATCTATACAGCAGAATCAAACTGTAAGTCGTTTTTGGTGATTTTACAGCATTTTCTCTGGTGTCACTCCTTGTGATTTACATCATGTGATGTCACCCATACATAATTAATTATGCAAATTAGTAAGGCCGGTATGTTTTTTCAAGAAGGGTGGCAACTCTAACTACTTTTCATATACTCTTGCTTAAGTATGGAAACTTAAGAGGGATGTATGGGAACAAAACTTGTGTGGACTGGCTGACATGAAATTAGTTTAGGCAATGCTGACTTTGGTCTCTCTAACACTGTGGCATGTTCCCTTTCTTCTACACTCACTACATACAGCTTTTCTCTGTCCCAGACTGTATACCAGGAGCTTCTGCCTGCTAGTAACAAGGTAAGTAGACAAGTGGACCAGCGAGTGCTAGGGGACACTGCGTTGAGCGAGCGCATCATTAGACGCATTTATGTCAAGCTCAGGGTGCTGCCTGCATAGTATACCCTTAGTTGGCCAGCTTGCATGAATAGCAGGCAGCCTGACATGCATTCATGCCAGGCTCAGCTTCCAATTCTTTGGGCAGGCATTTTGGGGCATGTTTGCCCCTTTTGTCAGGTTACGTGATTTGCGTCGCGGTGGCACTCCCTTTTACCGTGCCCATTGACTTCCTGCTTCACTGGACACTGCTGTTAGAGGTTATGGTTTGGCATAGGGTATGTGTTTTCTTATAGCTGCTGTTTTCTTTTCCTCAAGCACCATCTCCATCAGATACATGACGCTTGGGAGTGTTTTTGGTCGATAAGATTCTGTAATTATGTCCATCATGATTGTCAGCACCAGGCCTACTGGGCTCTTAATCTGGCCCTGAGGGGAGCCAAAATATTATTAGATATTATATTATTAATTTTAATAGTATTGAATATTAAAAGAACATGAGTTCTGGCATTACTGTGGTAATCCAGTGACGGCAGCTCGAAGGAGAAAACCATGGAGGTGCAGATCAGATTCTCCCTTTGCTCTCTAACGTGTGCACTGGGTCAGTGAGGAAGGTAATTCTGACAAAACATGTTTGACATACGAGAACAGAAGGTGTAGAGCCCAAGCAAGCTTACAATCTAAATGGATGAGGGACAAATATCCAGAGGGATTTGAGGGACTTAAATGATTTGGATAAATCTCAAGGTAGGTGATTGGGAGGTGTGGACACAATACTTGGGAGACAGCAAAGGAAGGTTATAGGATGAGGAGTTAAGGGGCAGCCCTCGAGAAGTCCGACTGTCTACCGTCTGGGGTGCGGGTATAAGAACGGAACAATAGCAGGTCGTCGGTCGGCGATCGGGACAGTAACAGGTCTACAAACGGGACAGTAACAGGTCGTGAAGCTAAAACAATCTGCAAACAGGAAGAAATATAAACAGGGGCACAGTTATGGGAATTTTTTTTTATTTTTTTTTATAATTCTTTATTTTTGTTGTGCACAAGATAACAAAAGAGCTTGCAGTACCATATCAGCATAAGCAAGCAATAATATCCTAGCAGTATACATATATGGTATTAAGGTAGTGGCACATTTTTTTGAAGTGTAGATATCAACAAGCTAAACATATACATCTAGTTACAGGTCGCAGAAGTTAACAGAGAACATAACATGCAATTCTGTAGGTATAGTAGTAATATTATCACATGAGGGGTTTTAAAGCAAGGGATTGACTATTATCCTATACAAGATTACACGTCTATCTGAGCATGGGTACACGAGTAAGAGAAGTGAGTGAAGGCATGCTTATATTCACGTTAAACACTATATTATGCTTAAAAGATCAAGGCATAGACACATTCAAGTAATTATATTCTACAAGTATTATAGTAGTCGCTTGTCACCCTGGTTGGTCTAGAGTTCTTAAGTCGATGTATGCTCCAGGGGTCTGTGACTTGGTAGGTCCGAGGCCTTGTTAGTAGTCGCGGGCCTATGCACAGCCGATGCCCAATCCACCATGTCGGTACGACCGGGTGCGGGTGTCCGTCGCTGTTCTGGCGGTGCTGCTCCAGGGGTGTTACTGTGTGCCTTGTGAGTGTCCCAGGGGCTTTCTCCCCAAGTAGCCAGGAGTGCTTTCTCTGAGGTGAGTGTCTCTTAGGGAGTGTGCTTGGAGGACGTTTGGTAACGTGTGGATGGCAGTCGCTGGTATAGATAAGTGGTGTGCGTCGGGAACCCGTGCGGCCGCCATTATGGGTCTGGCTAGGCCTCCTTCGTTATGTGCCTGTGGTCTGGCCCGAGGTGTTGGCGGGTGAGTAGTCATGCGCAGGGCTGCGGTGCTTGGTATGGTGGGCCTGGACTCTTTCTGCCTCCTGGGCTCTTTCTTGGAGGCTTTATTAGTCGCTCCGTTCACCTTAATGGAGCAGTCACCTCCGCCGATCTCGGCACACATGGCATCCGCCATTTTGGGTGGTGTGTTCTGGCGCTCGAGCAGGGTGGCCTTGTTGTCGGGCCTTGAATGCACAGGTGGGGGACCGGGATAACCCCCGCCGGTCCATAGGGGGGGGGGAACGGGGCCAGGTCCACCCGGGTCTCAGCTTCCAAGTCGGCACCTTTAGGCAGGATAGAGGGGCAGCGGCCGTCCACCCCTCTCACCGCCGGCTTAGACCCCCACTCTGTCGTCGAGGGCTGCGCCTCCAGGGGACTGCAGCTCCGTGGGCCAGCCTCTCCCTGGATCCGGTGTCTCCGTGTCACCAAACACCCATGCTTTCGGTTTGTTCTTGGGTCGTTTACTATGTTTTTGGTGTTTATTAGGTGTGCTCAGCAGGAGCTGGACGTGAATGCGACCGTCCAGCTCGGCGGTGCGCCCCGCCCCCCCCAGTTATGGGAATTTTTAAACCGAACCCTAAATGAAAAAGGGAGACAGTGCAGAGACTGACCGAGCGCTGAGGTTTAGGAGTTGCGGGACATAGGTTAGATGAGTATATCAGAGGCGTTCATCACTAGCTGTAGAGAGACAATAGGAGACAATGGGACACTCTTACGGCCATTAAAGCAGAGGATTACAATAAAAACCTACAATAAGTTATTTATAAATCAGTCTGTGTAAATAAGATATTTTGTTTTAAACTACATTTCCTTTACATAAATTATTAGTAGCTCACCTAAAATTTCCCAGATCAGCCCTGGTCCTGGTAACACCACCACTCACTCCCCTAAAATGAAAGTGTCCCTCTCTGTCCATTTGAAATGTTGGTAGGTTGGCAGAGCACTGTGAAACAGGACAGTAAAACAAACTGTGATCAAATTCCCTGACACTATAGAATAATAAATAAATCAATACACTACGTTGCTGAAGTGCAGTTGCTTAGATAAAGCGGGGTCCTAGCTCCTGCTCCATGTGATATACTGATAACTTCTGGAGAGGCCATTGATGGCAAAATTTCCTACTTTACATTTATTATAATTTATGTTTCCCTTGTTTAGAATATCATATAATATCATATATATAGGCAGATAGTTTCATAGCAGCATTAATTCGTTCAGAACACCTGTTACACGTCTGAAAACCTTCACCAGGACTTTAAGGAACACCAGAAAGAGATGGAATTTGTCAAAGCATGTCACCAGAAAAAAAAAATTGCAAACGCACTATGTTTGCCACCTAAGGGCCGCCGTAGTTAATCTGCTTTTAAAGCTGTTGTGTAATGCTCAAATTATTGTTGCAGGCTAGAAGGGCAGCGATAAGTTCTTTCCGGCTGGACTCTGCGTGCTTTGATCTGAGGATTCTAGAACGTTGCAAGTATCACTCTGATCTGAGTCTGATCGTTTATTAGAACTTTATAAGGAACATAATATTTATATACAAGTCTGTATTCTTACCACATAAACAAGCTCTAGATGGAACGCTCTCAGTCTTGTTTAGTGCAGTCACATAACCATCTGGCATCATTTTCTAATCCCTTTTTTTTTTTTTTCCAGAGCCTGCAGAAGCCATGGCTACCTTTCTCCTGGTGTTTGGGGTTTCAGTAGGTGCTTATATCCTCATCTACTATAACTTCATCAGAGGGAAGCAATGCAAGAGCAACGCCAGCCTCAAGGGGAAGACCGTCATAGTGACAGGTAAATCTTGGTTTCTCAAGTTGATATAAAAAATTCTATGTCTTAGTATTCTAGGTTTGTCATTTGCCCCTCCCTCCCCCCCCAAAAAAATCATTCGAATATACAAATACTTTTCACTGCATGTTTGCTGTACTGGATGCAACCAAATGTACTCTAAAATATATAAACAGAGCATTAAAAGCATGCAATAAAAATATCTCATTTAAAATAGGAGAAAAACAAAGCAGATTTAAGGTTCTGGAGTAAGTTGCTTAAAAAGCCTGCTATCACTATATTCACAGCCACATTCCCAGCTTTGTGAACTGGGCTATGTGCACAGACATAGAGCCATGTTCATTAACATTGTACATGCATACTGGTCACACTAGTTTGACAGTTGTTGAAGAATTCAATAGCCTCCCCTGCTCCAGGGAGAGATTATTTAAAACTACTTTTTGCAGATACCTCAGTTGTAAGACTCCAGGCAAAGAGCATGATATGTTCTGCAGTGGTTGAGGGATAGGATTAAAGCGGTTCGTGTTTTGTCATGCAGTCCCCGATCTTCCCTTGGCATGTTTTATTAGAATACAGACCTTGTACCTTGTCATTTCATTATCAGATTGATAAGTCCTGTCTCTATAGCTAGTCAATAAATTCAGATACGAGGATGATTCGGTGGACAGACTTAACATTATTTAAAAAAATGTTTTTTTATTTATATATATATATATATATATATATATACTTTATGCAAATAACACACAATTCTTATATTGATCGGGTAGTAGTTACCAGAACAATGTAGATGTTTGTATTATTAATCTGGTAAATCCTTTCTTTAATGAACCTCTTATCAGACTCTGCAATCCCCAAGACCAATCGTGTGATTTACTGCAAGAGTTTAATCGTAAATCTTATCCTGTAACCTATATAATTTCCAATTGGTAATGTATTTATTGACTAGTAATCACTATTCCGTCTGTTCTTATCGCTGGTTGTTATGAATTGTTAAGACTCCCATGCCCAGCAATGTGTTTGTATTCTGCAGTGCAGCGCAAAACGTAGGGCTTTATAAACTGTATCATGCTTGTGTCTTTTAGGAGCAAATATAGGCATTGGAAAAATGACCGCTCTTGACATGGCGAAGCGGGGAGCACGTGTCATAATGGCTTGCCGTGTTAAAGAAACCGCGGAGGCAGCTGCATATGATATACGAAGGGCAAGTTTACAACAAAAATATGTTTTGGGTTTTTTTTTGTAACATTGCATGCATCTACTAAAAAAATAAATAATAAATGGACACTCCAGGAGTTAAAAAAAAATTAACAAAACAAGGTTATTTAATGAGTTTAGATTTGAACCCTATGAATTCTGTTCCTTCTTCTGTTATATCAAATAAGCCCTCATTATATAAAAATAATTGATTATTGCCTTCAAGAAAAATAATCACATACATAAAGCTAGTGTTTGTTCATTAAATGACTGTGTACTCCTCGCTGTCTGTCTGTTTCATTTAGGAGGTATTTGTAGGAGCAGCCTTTTGCACGTTACGTGAACCATTTAGGGCCAATGGGTTGGGCTGTATGTAACTCTTCACAGCATGGGGTACACATGCAGACTCTTGTCCTATATAATCATCAAAGGGACTCTCTAGAGTTAACATGCCCCCCCCCCCCCTCCCCTTTATTGTATGTGCATGTCTGAGTTTGATATTATTATGCAGTGACTAAATATTTTTTTTTTAAATGTAAATTGTAAATATAACTGCAGTACCAATGCATTCAAAATTTTCCTGGGCAAGGATGAGGAATATGTATCAACAGGTCTAATTGGAGTACCCATACCTTTTTAGCATAGATCTAAAATGAAGATTTGTATCAGTAATAATGCCATGCACAGCTCACAAACCTTCACTGGATTCCCAGCCACACTGCTCTCTGTGTGTTTGCATTGATGGGTGTGAGAACAGGAATTTCTTACCCCGTTCAATGAAAAGCCAATGGTCAGCTCAGTTACTCATCCCGCAAAATACAGCAGGACTTGGAGGATAAAAGCTATTAAATGCATTTAAGATGTGTGGGTACCCAGAGTGTCTGTTTAAAAGAGGGACTTAGTATTTTGGATCAGAGTACTAGGGACTATAACAGGATAATGCTTAGTGTTAGGAATAATAGTCCAAATTACACATGAATATGTACATAGTGTTCCATAAGTAACATTCTCGTGTTATATGCATTGCTTACAGTTATCTGGGAACAATGAAGTGATCTTTATGCATCTTGATCTGGCCAGTCTTGATTCTGTCCGAGCATTCTGCAAAAACTTTCTTAGTTCTGAGCCTCGATTAGATATTCTTATTAACAATGCAGGTAAGACGGTTAGCTTCAAAATGTTGTGTATTCGGCAGGAGATGCAGCCAGTTGCATATAACATTAACTATTATATGTTTAATGACTAATATCCCTTTGACATTCTTAACAATTTATAGAACCAATACATTGATCTAATAAATGAACTAAGAATCACAGTGAAATGGCTTGATATAGTTGGTTTGTAATGAGTCCATGTCTCCCAGTGGCTCCTGATTACTTTGAACATTTTATGTTCGTGTCCATTAAATTATGGGGGGGCAGGGCCTGACTACAGAGCGAGCAGGACTCTCAAACGCTGAAAGAGCTCCTCGGCAAAAACTGAGAAATTGGCCCATAACCTGCTAATTTTCACAAATTACCAGCCGAATCTGAACCCTGAGTTCATCTGGGCACCACATGGACCGAACTCTGACTCTGCTGAGAGTTTTGTGGGACCTGACAACTCTTGCGGCCTGCTAACTAACCTGAAGCGGAGGATGCGGCCGGTCTCCCGCCTGTTTTACATATCGACGACTATCTGGGCCACGCTCCCGCCCCCCTCTGGGCCGGTGGGGGTTATTCCGTCCCCACAAAGTACCTGCCTGTGAACAACTCAGTGTGGGGGTGATAATCCGTACCAAGCATCTGAATCTACGACACACATGCTTGCAGCAAAGATGGCCGGCACACTGAGACCTGATTTCTGGGCCCCACTTACGTGGATCACATAGCAGAGGCCTTTGATTGCTTTTGGGCAAAATTCTGGGCTAAGCTCGCTGAACAGGCACAGAGATGGGCAATCGTGGATCCTTCTCGACAGCTCACGGCAACAATAGCACCAAAGCCTGCAAGACCAAAAGGCTGACCATACTTGAGGGACAGAGGAAGGCGCGGAGGTCCCCCCGACCCAGAAAACTCTGTCCTGCTACCAGCCAACACTTACCTGGAACTCTGTTCACACGAGTGGGTATGCCCACACACATCTTGGACTTGCATAGCGTGTACCCCACGGAGGCACAGGCTGCCGGTGAAAACTCTCAGTGATCCAGCCTAGACCACCCACAGTACTCACAAGTGAGACACAGACTGCCCTGGCAAACGTCTGAAGGGGAAGAAGCAAACAACACTCCCGGAGCAGAAAGCGTTCATCACTATCAACACGAACAGTGCACACTAAGGCACAGCTACGATCTAGCACTGGGATCCCAGACCTGCCGGAGATACTGAGGGAAACCCTGATCGTGGCATATGGCTTGGCCCTCCGACTCGCCTCGAGGCTCGAAGGCCTGCGGTATCTCTCCGGGTTGCAGGACCGTGTAATTCCCACGGACGGTATCGGCTGAATGGTGTGGCCATCCACCCCACCCTTTAACCATTGCATTTCTAGCGGAAATCAATTCTTGCTGCCCCTTGTTGAGTTTTTCGGGTACTCTACATATCACTTATCCTACTCTATTTAATTATAACCAGCAACTCTGAATCTCCTACAGGCATTGTATCCTACTGTGCTGTTTTTCCCATTGCATGCACCAATGCACATTCCTGTTCCTGTTAATTCGTTTATTCCTTATTTTACTTGGTCTTTACTCCTTAGTCACTCCTCCTATTAACACTGCAGCTCAAAATCTGGAGAATGTAACCTGAATCCACAACCACTCTAATGTGCTATTACTGAATGTGTGTCCGCTAAACCTGCTAAACACTACTATGCATCAATCACTGTATGACTTATACTGCACCTTCTAATTAGCAATTTGTATTGCTGATCTACCTACTAGTACAGCCATAACCGGTTTACCAGCCATACTTTGCACTCACCCGCACCTGGCAATATCTCAATGTTTGATGTCCTGCCTGAAAACTCCTTGGTTCACAGCCTGCGTTCAGTTAAATATGTACAGCCTGTCATTAAGTAAGTTTTAGAATAGTGACGCACTGTACGTGTAACCAGACTGCTGTTACATGACTCCATACTGATATATTTACCATTCTGTTTATTGTTCAGCTTGATTTTACTTTTAAAAATTATGCAATTACTTAATATACCATGTCAAAGCTACATCTAAAATGTAACATGAACTGCTTGCTAATACTGTTGTGGTATCGGAAGTCTATATGTAACCACATGCACAACAAAAATAAAGAATTTTATTCCAGAAGTTTGGTCCTTAAGGGGTTAAAGGGAATCATGACATGTCACACATGTCATGTGTCCTTAAGGGGTTAAACTTTTTTTTTTATTATTAAATTACTTGGATCTGTGCATATATAAACAGAAAAGCGAAAACTATATTGCTCATACGTACACTATAGGCAAGCAGAAATGTAAAGTTAATATTTTAGAGCAAAGTACAAAAAGATTCCTGTGCAGTGAATACAAATCACAGCAGCATTTTTTTTTTTTGAAGAATAAGTGCTGAACTTGTATGGCTAAATAAATTTATTTGAATATGAATTGCTTTTAAAAGCAAACCGAAACCCGGGAATTAAGCAATCACAGACTATTAGATGTTAGCTCGGCGTCAGGAGGCCAAGAAACTCAAAATTGTAATATGCACTTGAGAAAGAAACCTACCGTATGTAATATTTAATTTATGTGGTTGCTGTTATTGTGTCATGTTTAACTTTAAGTGTAAAGGTGAGGTAGGGATTTATAGCCCAAGTCTGGTCAAAGGCACAGGTCCAATGTGTGCCACAGGCAATCAGAATTGACATCTGTAATGCAGGAAATGTTGGCCACATCATACCTGTGCTTGCAATGTCTGCGTCAATATGGTTACTGTGCAATGCTAGTAATGCCTGTGCTTCCATCTACCAGGGTGACACAGAGTTACAGATAAGGGAAACACTCCGCAGACCTGATGACTCCTGAAGATTCCCATGCAGTGTGTTGTATATAAAGTTTGGAGCTTTATATTGGAAATCTACCTTCTTTGGTAGATTTATGATTCAACTATCCAAATACCCATATGCCTGCCAGTTCATCGGGAAAAAAAAATCAATGTCTCAAGATGGATCACCCACTTTAGGAGAGATTTGATTATCCAGTAGAATGGAAGACTGCCAGACTAAAGGCAGATCATATGCTGTCACAGACTGACTATGGAGCATTTAACTAGTAAATCCTTTCACAATGAAGACTATTGTGCAGGATTTCATGCGATCATTCATTAGTTTGGAGTGACCAATATTCTGACCAAATTCATTGTCCTAAAGTCACAAACCCATTTATTGAAATTTTTAGATGGAAAAACACGGAACACACAGTACAAAATAGTGAATTAAACCAGAGATCATACTGCAATATGCACTTCTAAATATTTAGTTTCAGATGGGAAACGAGAAACCTAAACCATTAAAGTACATTTTTATAGTCAGTGAGATAGAATTTGATCTGCTCTGCTTCTCTAGAGCTTAATGTACATAATTCAGATGCGTAATCTGAGCCTACAACATTACAATGCATGTTCATCTGGTTTGACCGTACTATTGGAGGCAATTTTTTTTCCAATATACATGATTATTTTACATATCCAGTTAGCACACAGGGGAATCTGCAGGTTATGATTAGCGGAGTTAAAAACATGAACAGGAGTCATCAGCCAAACTTCTCCCAATAACAACTTGTCATCCGTTTTAAATTAATTTTTCATTTCCACTTCTAATAGTTAAATTTTCCCTTTTATAGGTATTGAAGCCAAGGGACAGACCAAAGATGGGTTCAACTTGGTGTTTGGGGTCAATCACTTGGGTCATTTTCTCCTGACAAACCTGCTTCTGGACCGTTTAATGCTCTGCACCCCAAGCCGCATAGTAGTCTTGGCATCTGAAGCATATAAACATGGAAAGATAGACTTCAAAAATCTAAATTCACCTGCAGAAAGCTGGAAGCAAATATTAACGTCCTACTGTGACAGCAAGCTGGCCAATATACTGTTTGCCCGACACCTGAGTTACAGATTACAGGGTACTGGTGTTACATGCTACTCTGTGCATCCAGGTAAGCGCTAATGTGTAATGAAGGCATGCAAAAATCATGGTTGGACTTACTTTGAGTAGATGGGTAAATATTTTTTGGGGGTAAATGGTAAACAGATATGGAATAGAGCTAGTAGATGGGGAAAAATTAGATAGTGGCTAATGCCTTGGAGATGCAAAACAGAAGCAGTTTAAATGTAGCATGTCTGCATGTGAGAATGTAGGTAGTGACCTCAATCCTGACATTTAGCAGTCTCCCGCGATTTCGCCATATGTGTAACAAACGGAAGTGGTGATGAGTGGAAGATGAGAAAATAAGATCAAAGGATAATTATGGGAAACAAAGTCCTTAAATGAATCTGGATGGTAAACGAGTATGGATTGTGAGAGGGGAAGTGGAGCGAAGTGGAGCGTGTGAGCGATTTTAGGAAAAAAAGAATAATCGTAAATTTCTGAGACTGAGAGATGGGGAATGTTGATTGAAGACTACCTGAGATGGATAACCTATCAAGGGAGAGATGGTGGAGAATTGAAAATGAATATGGAGGAAGAGTGAAATATAGGGATAAAACCTCTATGCAAAGGAGGTGATCTTTTGGGATTTAGATGAATGCATGGAGATTAGAAAACTAGAAAGGAAATTAGAAAGGGCCAGGTAAATGGTAGATATCTAATGTAGAGATGCAAAACAGACATGGATGAAAGAAGAGATGTTGCTAACATCCAGGAGGGAGCAGCAGATTGGGGTAGAACGAGGTTAACTTAAAATAAAGGAGAGGAGATGGTGAAAAGAAATAAAATAGACTATGGCAAGACGTAATACCTACACAGGTATAGAGGTATAGTATGAATGTTTGATGTCCTGTTCTGGGAACTATCTTTTTTTTTTTTTTTTTTTTAAAGCGCCAACATATTCATCAGCGCTGTACAGTAGTAGAACTAACAGACAAGTTCAACAAGACAAGTTGGACATAACAGGAACAGAAGGTGCAGAAGGGCCCTGCTAAATTAAACTGTAAAAGGTGCATTACCCTCCTCAGGACTGGTAAACGAGGGAAGAGCTGCTGCATTATCAAATGTCAGCAGACCCCACAGTACCTTAAATTTAAGGTACTGTGGGGTCTGCTGACATTTGATAATTTTCAGTGTAGAACACTAGGAGCATTGAGGAATAAACTGATTAGGCATTCCAGTCCGCTAATGTACTTTGGATAGGTGTCAGAATAATAATGTGTAAACTCTGTAATCACACCTCCTTTTTATAATGACTATATTATAAATCTGATATTTATATGTAAATAACACTATTGCTGTTACTGCCAGTAACTCTGGCTGTGAGGCATGATAAAGGAGGGCCTGAGTAGGAAGCCACATTTCTGAGGGCTGGCAGGAAGAAAAAAAAAACAAAAAACATCATTCTGCTTTTGGCCTGCCGCCACAGATTCGACAAGCCTGCTTTAGACAATAAGCGCACTCTGTGGAATTATGTCAGAATTGTTTCTCTGTGTGTTTAGTAAAAAGAGATTGCAGTTCATAGAATGCATACCCATACTAAATCCATGCAGCAAATGACTAACCAGCTCAGGAATTCATTCTCAAACTATTCTTGAAATAAGTAAATGGGCTCGGTGTTTACAAAACTTGCTGGTTCCTTTTTTTCTCTCCATGTGCAGGAAGCAGGAGGTTAATAAACGTCTAAGTCAGCAATGCATTCAGTTTGGCTACTCTGGCTTTAAATTTTAAATTTACTTTAATTTCTCACCCTAGTAAATAACCCTATAAATCTTCGTCCTTTTCCTTTTGCAGGTGTGGTGCTCACTAATTTGGGGCGCAGTTTTCCATATTGGTTAAAGGTAGTGCTATTTCCACTTGCCTGGCTCCTTCTTCGAACCACTACAGATGGCGCCCAGACATCCATCTACTGTGCTGTACAAGAAGGAATAGAAAAGTACAGTGGTGGCTACTTCAACAATTGCACGTTTACTACAGTTAAACCTCATGCCCGGGATGATGGTGTGGCCAAAAAGTTATGGGAAGTTAGTGAAGAACTCACCGGATTAGCAGCAGAATAGCTCATGAGTTCAACTGTGATCACTGCAGGTTGACAGCAAGTCACATCATCCTTTTTTAGAAGTGTGAACTGTAGTCAGCAGTGACTGAGGAGTCACAGATTGTTCTTGGCAATTTTTTTTTTTTTGTTTGTTTTATTCTTAACTATGTATCTGATTCATTTCCAAACTAATATCCATGTGTGAGGTTGATTTTTACCATGTCAGTCTTTAAATGGAATGTAGAAAGAATATTAGGCCACCCAGGCTTGTTTATTACATCTATGGTTGCCACAGCTGTAATTGTCTATTGATTTATTGGTGGGGGTCAGAACTATTAATTCACATTTTGTGTTATACAAGAGAGAGCGTTAAAGTAGTTGTTGTCTACAATGCCCTGACTTTTAAGAGTTGGTTACCTGGCAGTAGTGTGTTTTTTGTTATCATCAACTTACTGATCATGTACATCTTGGCCCTCATCTAGAATTAGCACTGTAAGGTCTAGAAAAGTGCTAAGGAACAGGAGTAATAACGATATTAAAGGACCAATCTTGAAGCACCATTCAAAATCCATATTGCAAAGTCCTATATTTATTCCATAAAAACATTCTCCTCAAAGTGATGGGGCTTATCCTGTGCTGTGTCAAAAAATATAGCTATAGAGCTTAACCCCTTAAGGACACATGACATGTGTGACATGTCATGATTCCCTTTTATTCCAGAACCTTGGTCCTTAAGGGGTTAAAGGGATTCTCCAGTGCCAGGAAATCCTATTTGTTTTCCTGGCACTGCAGGACCCTACAGTGCCCCTCTCCCTCCCACCCCCATCACAAGTTGCTGAAGGGGTTAAAGCCCCTTCAGTGACTTGCCGATGTCCCTCGGCGCTGGGTCAGGCTCTGCCTACTCTCCTCGCGGCTATGGTCGTGCACGCGCATTAGACCTCCCCCTAGGAAAGCATTATTCAATACTTTCCTATTGAGATTTCAGCGATGCTGGAGGTTTTCACACAGCGTGAGGACGTCCAGCGTCGTATAACACACTTTTTGTGTTCTACGAACATGGAAGTCCCTCTAGTGGCTGTCTGATATGAAAACTGCAATAATTACACTTGCAGGGTTAAGGGTAGTGGGAGTTCTCACCCAGACCACTCCAATGGGCAGAAGTGGTCTGAGTGCCTGGAGTGTCCCTTTAACAATAAGCAACGTAACCTCATTCTCACTAAGCGTGAAACAGATTCCAGTCCTTTTCAGCAAGGTAAAACACACTTTTTTTTTATATTCAAAGAGAATGATTAACTCATCTACCAGTATTGAGCAATCGTTTGTGCTTTATTATCAGCTGACTGTACACCATTCATCTTCCAGTATTAGTAAAATTGATCTGTAAAGTATGATTAAAGGGGCTGGCTATCCACTCAATATATGAACCCGCCATTCACAACTTCAGTGATCCAGCGATTTATCCATCTGGTATCATGAATTCACTATTCCTGCCTAACTTTGCAGGGGTGACACGGCCTCACCGGAGCCAGTGGGTGCGGATTATTGGCTTGGTTACCACCTAGCATACTCTTTGTATATTATACATGTTCACAGTTAATCTCTCGTCTTTTGTTAAAAATCACCGATAGAAGAACTACAACTTGCACTGACAAGATGGCTATCATGAACATGCTCTGCTCCCTTCCTCCTAAGGTGTTAATGGCTTGTCCAAGCCCAGTGCAACATTTAATTTAAGCCGAGATCACATGCATGGTAACTAGTGAATGTACAGATATATGCTTGATGCAGTCTCTCTGGCAAAAAAATAATGTATTGTCACTGAGGCAGTGAAGGCGGGAAAGAAAAATACATAATAAGCATTTTTAGAACAAATCCTGGATGCTTCTGCAGAGTCTCCTCATTTTGCATAATATTAAATATAGTGGTTGTTTTCTCTCTCTCTAATTATATTCATAAATATATTGATATTTTTATACACATACATAATTTGTGGTCCGGCTTGCATTAAAGGAACATTTTGTGCACCATAACTACCTAATCTCTATGAAGTTGTTATGGTGTCAGGACATCCTGGGCGCCATCTTACTTTAAGCTAATAAACTGTTTATGAACAGTTTAACCCTAAAGTTGTGAAGACGGTGCCCATCTCCTTCAGGCGATGATCATCCGAGGCTTCTCAGGCTTTCATTAACTCCAGAGTCCTAAAAGTGCGTGACAAAGTTTTTTATAAAGTTATGACTGGAGTGCTCTTTTTACCTCTACGTATGACTTATTACGTCAATAAAATGGCCGTTTATAAATGACTATCATATTTCAGGATGTTGTTCATTCCAGCTCTGTTTTTTATATATAATGTACGTATAACCTGCTGTAGCTTTGTTTACATTTAATTCTACCTACTTACATGATAAACACATGCTGACCAGTTCAATCTTTTGCTGTGCTAACATTGTTTTAGTAAGATAAGTAAATACCGAGAGCAGGTGGCTAACAAGTAGATTCCAGCTATTGCAGAACTACAACTCTTATGATGCTTTGCTGCCCCTGTTCTAGAAGATTTGATGATCCAGAAAAATCAACCATTGTCTACCTCGGTGAGGCTCAGTACGTGGATTGCTTTCCTTGAGTAAGCAAAAAATGAGAGATTCTTGTGCAGAAACGAATTTCCTTCCATATTGGAACAGTCTACAAGAAGACTGCCACTATTAATACAATTATATGGGCAAGTTCACGTGCAGATGTTATATTAAAGACCTGCCACAGTGATACAATTATCTATTGCACACCTATGAGAAAGTGGGTTAGAAGCCAAGTAGGCCAAACAGTTTGACTTTTTGCATGTAAAACATTAACTGGAATAATATACTATTCAAAGAATATCATGTACAAAGTTCATGCTAGTTATTACCAATAATGACATTCTAGAGTTCCTGTAGATGTGGAAGTGATATGCTAAAGTAATGTTGTAGTATGTGCACTGAAAGATAACCGTTCTGGGACAGAGATCCGATAGTGATATATTTTGCTAGAAACGAGGAGAGCAGTACATTGTTAATTTTGGTTCATGAAAATGCACTGCAAAAAAGATGTGGAACCCGGGTACCTTTTTTTTTTTTTAAAACATAATTAATTGTTACAGTGTAAGTGACCAAATGAAGCATTTGATTGGCTTTCTCGCTTCTGTTCTGTACTGGTGCAGTGCAAAATGCTTTTGGTTTATAGATGCAATTTTTAAACCTAAATAAAGTATAACTTTTATTCTTATCATATTGTGGATTGTTTATTTATTTATTTTAAATTTGGAAAATTTGTCTAGGGGAGAGACCTCTACTTGGACACCATTAAAGAACAATGTTTATAGTGAATAGTGTTTATGGTGTCAGGCACCACACAGTGTGGCCCCTCTTCACAGATATCGCAGAAGCTCCTTTTGGAGTTTAGCAAAATCTGTTTTGTCCAACATTGCACAGGATTGATATTGCTAGTGTGAAGGGAACATTCGGTCATCTTTGTGAAAAGAGTTTAGACCCCGGATGCCCAGGGGACCATGGTAATTGTCAAACTGTTTTAAAATGGCTTGCCTCTTCACAGCAGGACAGTACCAGAGGATTCCTGGCACCATAAGCGCTATAGTGCTCAGTCCCCTTTTAAACCCATTTCACATGATGCAAATAACTTAGTCTCTCTTCCCTCCCAAAATGTAGGGTCCCAACCTTCTCCCTCCTTGGGAATTAGCAACCTGTTATCTGTGTAATTTACCATACCTCCTGAAACCGTAGCCCATGGTGGTCCTGTCCGTTCATAACTCAACATTGATATTTTCCAACGGTTTCGCATATATTGGTAGCACAAAATGATAGCCAGGGCTACAATATGTTTTTGTTTTTTTTACTTAACATTTACACCGCACGCAAGCAGTGTGAGGTTTTAAAATAGACACCCCTTCTCCCCCCCCCCCCCAACCTGAGAGTGGGATGGAGGCTTGTAAAAAAAGAAAGTATATGGCAGTCCAGGGGGGGAGGGGGGATTTTGGTTGGTTGGTTATTTTCTGTTGTCCACAATACTTAAAGGATCACTATAGGGTCAGGAACACAAACATGTATTCCTGACCTTATAGTGTTAAAACCATCATCTAGCCCCCCTGGGCCCCTTATGCCTCCATAAATATAGCAAAATCTTACTGTATTCAAGCCAGAAGCTGTAACTCTGCATGCTGATTGCCTAAAAAAACTAGCAGTCTGCTGACATTATCAGAAGTGTAGCCTGATCCAATCACAGTGCTTTCCCTTAGGATTGGCTGAGACTGACAAAGAGGCAGATCAGGGGCAGAGCCAGCACGATTCAAACACAGCCCTGGCCAATCAGCATCTCCTCATAGAGATGAATTGAATCAATGAATCTCTATGAGGAAAGTTCAGTGTCTGCATGCAGAGGGAGGAGACACTGAATGTTTGGATGCATTTTAGGCAGCCATAGCCCAGGAAGGATCTCTAACAGCCATCTGAGGAGTGGCCAGTGAAGTTATCACTAGGCTGTAATGTAAACACCACATTTTCTCTGAAAAGACAGTGTTCACAGCAAAAAGCCTGAAGGTGATGATTCTACTCACCAGAACAAATTCAATAAGCTGTAGTTGTTCTGGTGACTATAGTGTCCCTTTAATGTTATTAGAGTGACGGAGGTCACTGGGGAATAATTTGATGGGCAAAGGTGGCTAAGCACTTGAGTACCACTATTCATGTTTAAGTAACAGTGAGCAGCTTCCAACTGCCCTATTATTAGATGAGGTTCCTATTAAACCCCATGGGCTTATATTATAAATGTGTTAATAATTTCTTCTGCTGTGGTGGTTGGTCAGGCACCACTATGAGGGTTTTTTTTTTTTAATTCTTTATTTTTGTTGTGCAAAAACAGCATTCACAAGCTCGATCGTAAGAGACATAGGTTAACACGAGTATGGCATGGTTACAACTTGCACATTTTTTTTTTATTTAGTGGTTCAAGATTGCAGTTAGATTACATAAGCGAGAGTTAGAATATGTGTAGCATTTCAACAGTGTGGAGCCTGATAATTAACTGCGTGTGCGATCTGACAATATAGTAGTTTAGTTGAGAATTAATCTTATGTGCCAGGTAAACGTTACAGCATATGAGGTACTAATATAGAATTACATACTGACATTTTTGTGAGATGATAATTCCCAGGCTTAGCTAAGATAGGTATTTAGATAGGTATTTGGGTACCACCAAGCAGATTTTAGCATACTGGGTTGTCATCAGCAATAGGCAGAAAAATAAAAGTGAAATTAATATTAACTATAACAGTAACTGTGGTATTAACAGCAGAGATATCCGAGTGACAGTAAATGCAGCCAAAGTAACCTCTTATTGAGGTTGTCGGTGGCAGTTTCCGCGATGTGTGCCTTTGATGCAATCCGTCGTGAGAAGCTGGGGTCGCCGCCGGCTTTGACAATGTGGAATGGGTTGAAAGGTAGCTTATTCCCATGCATGGGGAGCTTCCCTGTAGGGTATCCACGAGGTTCACGGAGTCTCTCAGTCCCGCACAGGGTCTGCAGATTGCCGTTGACAGGCTGTCCGGTCATTAGGTGGGTATGAGCTCGGTGCTTTTCAAGCCACAGTGTCCAGGTGCGGGCTGCATTTAGTGGAGTTGGCGTTTGAAGATGGCCTCTCTTTGCACTCCTCCAGTGTTGATCTCGAGCCTCAGTTGTGGAAAGCGCTGGTAAGGCGTGCTTAGGTGGAGCAGGCACTGAGCCTGTTTCAGGGGATTGTCGCTGCAGTGTAAGTACCTGATGTGTTTACAGCTCGGGTTATGTGGTTTACTGGCTCTGCTTCAGGGCGCCATAAGGGGTTCATCCTCTCCTCCTCTGCCACTAGGGTGATTGCGCCGCCGTCGGCCATTTTAAGGAGGCCGCGTGGGAGCCGCTTACTTTTGGTGTTGTCGCCCAGTAGCGATGCAGAGATGTTAGCTTGCCTGGTGGGGACCGGGATGACCCCCGCCGGTCTAAAGGGGGGGGTGAACGAGGCCGGGAGGGCATCAGCTATAGTGTAATTTCGCATTAGCCGTGGCGGAAGGCGGGGCAGCGGCCGTCCGCCCCACTCCCCTCCTGGGTAGGCCTCAGTCCCCAAGCCCCAGAGCATCTCTCCAGGACCCAGAATCACCTGTATCAGGTGCTCCAGCTGCACCAGGACACTCCAGGACCTGATGCCACAAACTTCCAGGGTATTCCAAGCAGAATAAGGTGGGTATTTGCCCAAAATTAGCTGGATTCCTCAGGAGCCATAGTGACTTGCAGCCTGCTAGCATGGCCACCCGGCCCCGCCCCCACTAAGAGGTTTTTAACTATTTGTCTGCAGGTTGTTAGTGCTGTGAGTGGGTAAATAGTACTGACTATCATCTACTTGCAAAATGCAAGTTAATAATAATTTGTGAATATGCATCCCATGTGTTAAATCCTATTTTAATTAAAAAGTGCTTTTTACATATCTGGATTCTATAGTTTTTCTATAGGATTTAAATGTGAAAAGCACCATTTTTAAGCCTAATGTAAATGATCACAACCCTCTTTCCAGAATGAGTGTTTTCCACTGCATTCCCAGAAACAATGTAACCTACCTAATACATTTGGGACATCTGAGTCCTATACAGCGTTAATTGTTCTGCTGAAAAGTATACTGACAGCTTGATTCCAGTAAAAGTGTGTAAAGTTTTAGTGTATCTGTCCGTATGTTGACAAGTAAAGACGTTTGCCATTTGGCCGGACTCAAAGGTGGCCTGGTTTGATCACGAAGTTATTGGATTAGTGAGTAAATTGAGCCTGAGGATTATGTAATCGGTTAAGCTTTGTCAAATAGCCTCTTAAGTGAATTGGGCCAATCTTTCTTCTGTAGATGTGATGGTATGGGTGAAACTGTGTGACTGTGGTATTAAAAAAGTTTATTCTCTGCTACGTCCAAGAACAGCTTACTAAATGTTGAAAAATGTCAGTGATGTACTCCTTTTATAACCTGTATTCCTAATGCTATTATGCCCCTGTCCCTAGTAATAGCAATGTTTTTAATTGCAGGGTCAGTGAATCCACTGAATATGTTTTAGAAATTACTTACTATCTGACTTCCTCTGGAATGCTGTTTATCAGTTTTGTGTAGAGAGAGTTTCAGGAAAGTCATATCTAAACAGTTGCTTGTTGTAATCTATTTTTTTTATTTGGCTTGCTTTTTATAATGTCATAGCAAGTTATAATACTAAGTCAGCACTATCCATAGAAAAGAGAACATCGACAGTCAACTATGTGACAATCCGTAAGATAAGTTGAAACAGAATATAGACCTGTAACAATACACATTGGACAAGTATAAATTGAGCATTAGTAGTGATGTCGTGGTAACTTTATTCTTTCAAGAGCCAAGGACACAACTGAAACCAATTTTATTAGGAAGCCAAAGGGTAAGTGAGAAGGGGTTTGTGGGTATACCCATCCTTGACCGTTCCTGAGCCAATGCTGTGTTTTGTAACCATGCTACAACAACTTGCCCCTGGTCAGGAGAGGAAAAAGACAAGGGGGAGGGAAGGGGAGTTGGAGAGGGAGAAAAAAGGGGGTGAGAAAAGAAGGGATGATGCATGCACCAAAATAGCAGAATCCATCCAAATCTCATGTTAATACCATCAATGTTTAAACAAGTACAAAAAAACACACAAGTAATGGTATGGCGCTGGTTCAATTAATGATAAATATATAATAAGCAGCACTATATACAGTGAACAAGCTCTATCACATGTGACCATATAAAAATAAATACATAAAGTGCGCTGTGCCTTTAAGACCACCAAATATTGAAATAAAGTGAGAATAATATGTTTAATATTATATAACACAGAAAATGATCAAGTGCATACGTGCAAAATCACACTTAAAAATGTGTGCAAATATTCTGCAAAAATAGTGACATTTTTAAACCACACAAAAATACTTAGCTTATTTCCCACTTTGGAATATACCTTTCATCTTGTATATCAGTATTCCAATTTAAATCTAAAAAAAAGGGGGAAATACACAATCATAGGACAGTATGTTTGATAAATAAATGTATAAAATATGGAAAAAAAAAACTCACAAGGGTAGAGCAATTTAGTCTGCTCTAAACTTAGATGGCATCTTGTGCAACATATGCAAACTGGAAGCTGTGGTGACAGTAGAAATCTTTATTGGTATTCACAGAATAAAAACCGCTTTCCAGGCTGTAAAGTCCCTTCTTGTAATGCTTCCTCCGTGTAGTGATGAGCTTTAGGCTCCTCTGGTCTCAGTCTACACTTCCGGGAGGCGGGGCTTGCGGCCGTTGAGCGTAACAACGTGATTATGTCACAACGTGATGACGCGTTTCGACGATATAGTCGGCTTCATCTGAAGCCGGCTTCGTGATCATCTGAAGCCGACTATATCGGCGAAACGCGTCATCACATTGTGACGTAATCACGTTGTTATGCTCAACGGCCGCAAGCCCCGCCTCCCGGAAGTCTAGACTGAGAGAGACTGTGTTCGGCACTCAGGGTCCTGTAAAACGCCAGCGCAGGACCAGAGGAGACTAAAGCTCATCACTACACGGAGGAAGCATTACAAGAAGGGACTTTACAGCCTGGAAAGCGGTTTTTATTCTGTGAATACCAATAAAGATTTCTACTGTCCAGTTTGCATATGTTGCACAAGATGCCATCTAAGTTTAGAGCAGACTAAATTGCTCTACCCTTGTGAGTGTTTTTTTTTCTCCATATTTTATACATTTATTTATCAAACATACTGTCCTATGATTGTGTATTTCCCCCTTTTTTTTTAGATTTAAATTGGAATACTGATATACAAGATAAAAGGTATATTCCAAAGTGGGAAATAAGCTAAGTATTTTTGTGTGGTTTAAAAATTTCACTATTTTTGCAGAATATTTGCACACATTTTTAAGTGTGAGTTTGCACGTATGCACTTGATCACTTTCTGTGTTATATAATATTACACATATTATTCTCACTTTATTTCAATGTTTAAACAAGGAATAGCTTTTACCTGGTGCCACAGAGTCTCACCTGTAGGGACATACTAAAAGGAATGATAACGGTGAATATTTAAAATTTAAACTGCTCTGTGGATCAAAATCCACAAAACAGTCCACATAAATAATTACAGGGACAGGTTCTGAGACTCAGATAAAGTTGTAGACAATGGAATGACAAAGTTGAATGACACAAGTGAATGCCTATAGACATTAATAGAAAAAAATAAAACTGCTGTGGGATTAAAACCACAAAAGAGACCACGTAAATAATTACTCTGGGTAATCCATAATAAACTTACTCAAATCTTTTTCACCTGCGATAAATGAATCATATTCTTGCTAACCCAGCAAAAGTCACGTAAAAAGTCCAACTGTTCTTAAAGGACCACTATAGGCACCCACACCACTTCAGCTCAATGAAGTGGTCTGGGTGCCAGGTCCATCTAGTGTTAACCGTGCCTGCTGTAAACATAGCAGTTTCAGAGAAATTTCTGGGAGACTGCCTATTGTGGAACTTCCTCAATTCACATGAACTTTAGCTCAGTGAAACGACACTGGACATCCTCATGCTTTGTATGAGGACATCCAGCGTCTTCAAAAATCCACATAGGAAAGCATTAGAAACATAGAATGTGACGGCAGATAAGAACCATTCAGCCCATCTAGTCAGCCCAATTTTCTAAATACTTTCATTAGTGCCTGGCCTTATCTTATAGTTAGGATAGCCTTATGCCTATCCCACGCATGCTTAAACTCCTTTACTGTGTTAACTTCTACCATATCAGCTGGAAGGCTATTCAATGCGTCCACTACCTTCTCAGTAAAGTAATACTTCCGGATATTATTTTTAAACCTTTGCCCCTCTAATTTAAGACTATGTCCTCTTGTTGTGGTAGTTTTCATTATTTTAAATATAGTCTCCTCCTTTACTGTGTTGATTCCCTTTATGTATTTAAATGTTTCTATCATATCCCCCCTGTCTTGTCTTTCCTCCAAGCAATACATGTTAAGATCATTTAACCTTTCCTTGTAAATGTTTTCCTGTAATCCATGAACCAGTTTTGCAGCCTTTCTCTGAACTCTCTCCAAAGCATTGAGTCAATGCTTTCCTATGGGGAAGGCCTAAAGGCACTTGTGCATTGGTTCCCAGATCACTGTGACATTTGATGTGATGCCCCTTCAGGTAAGTTTAAAAAAAATTTTTTGAACCCTTTATTCGCCGGATGGTGGGGGCCATAGAGGCAGAGTGACACCAGTGCGTTAGGAACACACGTTGCAGTAAACTGGAACCAAAGGTGGCTAGAATCCTTTTTTGATATTGTTCGAATGCTCTTAAATTCTATTTTTTAATTTCCTGTTCATTCGGCCCATATATTGCTTACAGCATGGACACTGCAATAAATATACCACAAAGTCTGTGTGGCAGTCAATACAGAAGCAAACCAAAAATGTTTCTAGTTTGTAATTAGTCATAAAATTTAAACAAAATCATAAACGCAACACTTTTGTTTTTGCCCCCATTTTTCATGAGCTGAACTCAAAGATCTAAGACTTTTTCTATGTACACAAAAGGCCTATTTCTCTCAAATATTGTTCACAAATCTGTGTTAGTGACACTAATTCATCCACCTCACAGGTGTGGCTTAGTCTGGCCATAATAAAAGGCCATTCTAAAATGTGCAGTTTTACTGTATTGGGGGGATCCAGAGGGGGGCTGAAAACCAGTCAGTATCTGGTGTGACCACCATTTGCCTCACACAGTGCAACACATCTCCTTCACCTAGAGTTGATAAGGTTGTTGATTGTGGCTTGTGGAATTTGGTCCACTCCTCTTCAATGGCTGTGCAAAGTTGCTGGATATTGACAGGACCTGGAATTCGCTGTCATATACACACCGATCTAAAGCATCCCAAACATGCTCAATGGGTGACATGTCCGGTGAGTATGCTGGCCATGCAAGAATTGGGATGTTTTCAGCTTCCAGGAATTGTGTTCAGATCCTTGCAACATGGTGCCGTGCGTTATCATACTGCAACGTGGATGAATGGCACAACAATGGGCCTCAGGATCTCATCACGGTATCTCATGCAGATGAGCTTCTCTGAGACCGTTTCTGACAGTTTGTGCAGAAATTCTTTGGTTATGCAAACGATTGTTGCAGCAGCTGTCCAGGTGGCTGGTCTCGGACGATCTTGGAGGTGAAGATGCTGGATGTGGAGGTCCTGTGCTGGTGTGGTTACACGTGATCTGCGGTTGTGAGGCTGGTTGGATGTACTGCCAAATTCTCTGAAACGCCTTTGGAGACGGCTTATGGTAGAGAAATGAACATTCAATTCACGGGCAAAAGCTCTGATGGACATTCCTGCAGTCAGTATGCCAATTGCATGCTCCCTCAAACTTGCGACATCTGTGGCATTGTGCTGTGTGATAAAACTGCACATTTTTTGAATGGCCTTTTATTGTGGCCAGCCTAAGGCACACCTGCGCAATAATCATGCTATCTAATCAGCATCTTGATATGCCACACCTGTGAGGTGGATGGATTATCTCGGCAAAGGAGAAGTGCTCACTAACACAGATTTACACAAATTTGTGAACAATATTTGAGAGACATAGGCCTTTTGTGTACATTGAAAAAGTCTTAGATCTTTGAGTTCAGCTCACGAAAAATGGGGGCAAAAACAAGTGTTGCGATTATAATTTTGTTCAGTGTAAGTACATTTCCTTTTTTGTTACATTTCTTATTGCACTTTTTTTTATAACCTTTCTTTATTAGTTTGTTCTTTATCAATTCTGTTTATAAATTAAAGTTATTGATCTTGGTACAGTTTCTTCTCACCCTTTTTATTTGACTACAGACTATGCCCCTTAGCCACGGTTTATAGTGGCTGGTCTTTCTATGAACATAACTATTACCATCTATTTAAAAAACATAGACTTTCCACAACAAAAGGTCCAACAATGAATCTCAATTTCCTCGAACACAGGTGTGAACTTTAAATTATAATGATTATAGTTTATTTAATTCACTAACTTCTCAAAGGAAGATTTAGAACCCCTCCAGATGAGGATCAAGTCGTCAATGAATCTCTGTCATAGGACCAAGTTCACCCTCCAGTCATGCCCAAACCAAATTATTACAGAATCTCATAGAAATATTGGCATAGCTAGGGGCAAACCTGGTCCCCGTGATAGTACACATGACTTGTAAGAATCAAAAATAAAATAGTTACGTTCTAGGATAAATGTAATAGAAGTCAAATTTAACTTTCCTTGGTTGTCAGAAACATCTTGGTCTTAAAAAAAACGATCCACTGCTTCTAATCCCAAGTGATGTTGGATCACTGTATAAAGAAAGGTGACATTTAATGTCGTCCATCTATATCCACTCTGTCACTCAATGTTTTATATTCACTGTAAAATGGATTTAGAAACTTTAATGTATGATATAGCATCCAGGGCATATTTCTGCAAGTACACACGCTGATAATTTTGCAGTTATCAAATTGATGCCACATATTATTGGCCTTCATCGGGGGCTTTTAAATTGTTATGGATGTTAGGAAGAAAATAAAAAGTGGTCAGAATTGCATGTTTGTTAAAAAGAAACAAAAAATTATTCACAGAAATTGTACTTTTATTTTATGCTTCTTGTACTATTTTTTGAGAGAGATTTATTAAAAGAGGCGTTTGGAAGCATACACATATTGGGGGAAGGCACCCTTTCTGCACCACTCTTGGAAGCTTGCTGCATATCCATACTGCTTGGCACGAGTATGATGGCTGTCACCCCTCTTGGAAGCTGTAGAATACTTTGTTTAATCAGTAATGGCATAGTAGATTACCTAGTAGATGAGGTAGCCTCATCTCTCAGAGCCAATGCTCTTATGAAAACCACCACCAAAAGTCCGCTGGCCTCTCCACTCATGGGGTGGGGGGCCATGTTCCTGTGAATATTCCCATTTGGAGAAATCTTCCCCAGGTTGTGGAGCAGGGGGCCCGAGACAGCAACCAGAGCCGGCACTTCAGCAGAAAGGGAGGGCTGGGATTTTCGGTTTGAAATTTGGTGCCATACTTATGCATAGATGGCCTCAAATTAGATTTCTTCCCACCTCCGTTCTGTTTGTTGGATTGCGAGGTGTGGTGGAGCATTTGAGGTGGCCATCTTGGTTCTTCAACAATGACGCAGAATAAGAAAATGGACAGCGTATTTTACAAGCGTTTGGTAAGGCTTTCTCAGTGGGGACTGGGATAACCCCCGCTGGTTCAGAGGAGGGCACAACGGGGGTTTAGAATGGACACAATATTCTGCTCTCTTCAAGCCGGGTGATCACCCGTTTCTTCCGTTCGCAGAGTAAGCCAGCATGACTAGGCTGCAGTCGCTCGGGTTGCTTTATTCTTCAAATAGATATTATATTGCTTTCCCACCATGGTGCCAATCTTGGCGAGACTGTACCCACTTGCACTGGAAGTTAGTTGCTGGGGAGAATAATTGAATTAGGGTTTTAGTGTCAACCCGCTGGAGCTACAAAAGAGTGTGCCCAGCCATCTTTGCAGTGGGGCCACGCTCACCTGACTACTGGTTTTTAATCCACAACAGTATTATTCTTTATTTTCCATTAATCTCTAAAAACATTTGGTTGTGTCATTCACTGTTGTCATTCAATAGAATCCAGCAATAATTCCACTTAATCTGAGTCTCAAAACCTGACACTCAAATTAAGGAATACCCATGGTAATTATTTATGAGGTCTGTTTTGTGATTTTAAATTCCTAGATTTTACTAGTAGCATGACGTAAAGTCATGATTTTATTAATGACACGGAGGCGAGTATTATGCTTCTCTTTCTTTAATTTTCCCTCAGCAGCGAAGAGAGAAATGAGTGAAAAGAGAAAAAACATATCATTAACATATATACATATTCAACATATTCCATAGTGCTACATAAGGGAACCTCCCCCTTCCAGTATATAAGGTGTAGCACTCTCTTCCTCTTCCTCTTTCGTAGCGATCCGAAGACCAGTAAACCGAACCATAACTTGAACTTGAACTGTAATCTTGGGAAGTTGAACATATCTTCCTAGGGAATGCGGAGTCAACCTTGAAGCTCCTGTTAGTTCCATTGGTTTGTGGAATCATGCTAAAAAAGAGAGGAGAAATATGGTAAAATCTCAACTGACAACTGGGTGTAACATAGTCCAGTATTTCTAGTAACCTATATTTCTGAAAAGGAAATGAATGTCATATTAAATAGACATAATATATGGATATGCAACGGTTATGATCAAATAAGCTAACGTCAACTATGCCTGAAAGAAAAAGGCGTCACAGTGTCCCCAGGAAAAGAACGTCAAATAGTTATGCATAACTTAATAAACTTGGGCCAGGAAGACCCGTCCTAAAGGTATGAGTGTAAGTTGTGAGTCAGTCTAGAATAACAGGTTGTAAAAGAAGAACATACCACCACTTCCTTCCCAGGGAGGGAGGGAGGGAATAATACTCGCCTCCGTGTCATTAATAAAATCATGACTTTACGTCATGCTACTAGTAAAATCTAGGAATTTTATTAAAGACACGGAGGCTCCTATTATGCTTTTTTAAAGCTGAGCTATAACTTTATCTGAAAAATGTTGTATCGGTCTAAAGTAAAAATTCCTGAAGGTGGATTCCGTAGACCAATCTGCAGCCTTCAGAATGTCTTCCAAGCGGCATCCGGCTGCCGATGCTTTTGAGGCCATGGCGCCTCTAACAGAGTGTGATGAGAAAACAGAGACCTCGATCCCGGCCGTAGCTAACAGCCATTTGATCCATCGTGCCAGTGTCGGCGTGGATACAGGTAGATGAGGTTTCTTCAGGGAGATGAACAGAGGGCCGTCATTAGACGGGCGCAGTGTAGAGGTGCGTGACTCGTACTCTTTTAGGCATGCTATTGGGCATAAGTTAGGCAAACACGGTATTCGTGGATAGCAAACTTGTTTGGTGGCCGACTTCGTTCTTCGTGAGATATCGAACGACACCCCCTCCGGGGTGAATGTACGGGCTCGCCAGTCCAAGGCTCTCACATCTGATACCCGTTTACAGGATAGTAGGCAGAGCAGCATAAGTAGTTTTGCCGATAATTGTTTAAGTGAAAGATCCACATTTGTGGGCCAGCCATCTAGGAGTCTGAACACACAGTTGACGTCCCAGAAGGATCCGTATTTGGATGTGGGGGGACGTGAGAAACGGACTCCCTTGAGCAGGCGACAAATTAGGGGATTTTGTCCTAGTGGGAGGCCGTCCACCTGGTCGTGTCCTGCTGAGATGGCCGAGCGGAATACATTGACCGTGCGGAAGGCCTTGCCTGACTCGAACAGGTGTGTAAGGAAATCTAGTACCGACTTCACAGGGGCTGATACCGGATCCAATGATCGTCCCAAGCACCAATTGGCCCACTGTCTCCATGCCGCAGCATAAGCTTGTCGTGTACCAGGTGCCCATGCGTTTGCCAGGAGTTGCATAGTCGTGCTCGAAACCTCTGTGATCTCCCAGGGTCCCCGGAAAGGAGCCATGCCATGAGACGGAGAAGGCCCTGTTCCACTAGGGAGTGGTTCTCCCCGTCTGGGTTGGTCAGTAGAGATGGATGGTTCGGCAGTAGCCTTGGGTGGTCTATCGCCATCTCCAGCAGGTGTGGGAACCAAGGTTGAGATCTCCAGCACGGGGTTATCAGGACCAACGAGCTCTTGAAGCGTCGGAGGTGTGCCAGACAACGAGCTATTAGATTGAACGGTGGGAAGGCGTAAGCCCTGCCCTCGGACCAATCTTGGAGGAAAGCGTCTGTCGCTATGGCCTCTGGGTCTGGTCGCCAGCTGCAGAACCTCGGTAGTTGTGTGTTGAGTCTGGATGCGAACAGGTCCGTGCTCAAAGGTCCCCATAGGGATGAGATTCTGCGGAATACGCTCGGTAGCAGTCTCCAATCTCCCGAGTCCCTCAAGTAGCGGGAGTTCCAGTCCGCGGTGTAGTTGTCCAGGCCCGGGATGTGTTCCGCGGTAACGGACACGCTGTTCTGTAAGCAGTAATTCCAGAAGTCTCTGGCCAAAACCGCTAGGATGCGGGACCTGGTTCCCCCTAGATGGTTTATGTAACGTACCGCTGAGACATTGTCCAGCTTGAGAAGAATCGAGCATGAGATGCCTTTGGGTGATAGACTGCGAATGGCGAACGAGGCCGCCAGCAGTTCCAGAGAGTTTATGTGTAAGAAGGACTCTTCCGTGGACCATCTGCCTCCTGTGGAGATATTGCCGCAGCGTGCGCCCCAACCATGTAAGCTGGCGTCCGATTCGATCACTAGATCTGGAGTGGACCCGAAGATCGCCCGGCCGTTCCAAGCCTCCATGTGGGTTAGCCACCAGTTCAGTTCCTCCCTCGACTCCGTGTCCAGGGAAATGTGGGATTCGTACGAGTGGCCACTTTGTAGGCAGGCCGCTTTCAGTCGTTGTAAGGCTCTGTAATGCAGCGGGCCTGGGAAAATCGCCTGGATAGAGGCCGCCAACAGGCCGATGACCCGTGCCAGTTGGCGCAGGGATATGTCCGGCCGTTGCATAAGTTTCCTTATTTCCCTCTTGATGTTGGACATCTTCTCCGCCGGGAGGCAGAGAACTTGTAGTACTGAGTCGATTCGGAATCCGAGGAATTCCATTTGTTGAGAGGGGATCAGAACCGATTTCTTCCAGTTTACAAGGAAGCCCAGGTTCTGTATGAGGTGTAGGGCCCACCCTAAGTGCTCTAGTAAGAGTGATCGAGTCCCGGAGAGTATGAGGATGTCGTCCAGGTATATGATAAGGCGGACCCCGTGTAATCTGAGGAAGGCCACCACCGGTTTCAGTACTTTTGTGAAGCACCAAGGGGCTGAGGACAGACCGAAGGGTAGGCATGTGAAACGCCACTTCTTGCCTTCCCAGCAGAACTGGAGTAGGTTCCTGTGAATTGAGGCTACGGGGATCGTTAGGTAAGCATCTTGCAAGTCTAATTTGACCATCCAGTCTCCGGGTAGGAGCAGGTCTCTGAGGCAATGAATGCCTTCCATCTTGAAATGCCGGTATTGTATGAAGGCATTCAGGGGCCGTAGGTTGATAACCGGGCGGACCCCGCCTCCCTTTTTGGGCACTAGAAAAAGGTTGCTTACGAAACCTGGTGTGTCTAGAGGGACTTCCTCTATGGCCCTCTTTGCCTGTAATTCTCTGATCTCTGTAGAGATGAGGTCTAAGTGCGCAGTCGGCATGTGAATCGCCCTTGGGGGAGAGGTCTGAATGGGGGGAGCAGTCAATTCTAGGTGGTAGCCCTCTATCGTCTGCAACACCCAACTGTCTGACGTGATCAGTGTCCATGCCCGAGTGAACCGGGCCAGTCTGCCCCCTACCCGTATATGGGAAGAAAGGGGAAACATGGTACTCACCATAAGGGCGTTTTCCCGTGGGTGCTCCTCGACTGCCGCGGGTATGCCAAGCCCGTCCTCGTGAGGGGAAGAACGGGGTGAAGGACCGTTCCTGGGTCGGTCTCTGTTGGTTGAAGGAGCCTCTGCCCGGTCTTGAGAAACCCCGGGGGTTGCGGCCGGGTAGACGGCTCCTACCTCTACCGGCCCCGCCAAAAACCTTTGGGCTAAATACTCGCTTGATGGAGGATTGGGCCTTGTCCAAAGCTGTGAAGGTCTTAACGTAAGACCCCAGGTCCTTTACAAAGGACTCCCCAAATAGAAGGCCCTTTGCGGAGGCACCGGGCTCATTGGAGGCCATGCTCGCGAGCTTGGGCTCAATCTTAAGCAGGATGGCTTTCCTGCGTTCCGTTGACATAGCCGTATTGGCGTTGCCTATCATACATATAAGACGTTGGAGCCATCCGAACGCCACATCAAAATCTACTGGAGCCCCACTAGCCTGAGCCGATTCTAGTAGCTCATATAGTTTGGTGACTGGGCCCAGGGTGTCAAGGAATTTGTCCTGACAGTTGCGCATGGAGTAGTCCAGGCCCTTTTTGGGTTTCCAACCCGTCTTGCCTAGGAACTGTATAATCTGGGGGTCTACCTCAGGGGTCTTGGCTACCGCATCGGGTATGATCGGGCGGGGGCATTCCGCCCTCAGTTTGTTCCGACCCTCCTGTGAGAGGGATTTACGGACCCTAAGGGCCAGGTACCGGGCTATATGGTCCGAAGGCTCCCATTCCGCGGAGCGAGGGTGCCTGAGGTTGTCTGGGTCAAATGCCAGGGCATCTTTATCGTCAGAGGTTAGCTCTGCATCATGGGCCCCTGAAAGGGCTTTGGTCTGGGTTGGCTTGGAGGGAAATTGTGACCCCGGGAGGTCATCGTCCCCTGAAACCTCGTCCCCGTAGGGATCCGAGAACTGATTGTCTGACTCCTCGTCCCCATCCTCATCCGACAATAAATCATGGGCATGTGCCCGTTTCCATTCCCTGGCCGCCGTAGCCCGGCCAGTAGCTCTACTGCGCGGTTGTTGCGCGCCATCATCGACAGCCTGAGGCGTGTCATTCAAACCAGGCTTTACCTGGGTATGGGGGTGGTCAGCAGCGTGTTTACGTTTGCCAGGCGCCTTGCGCCCTGGGGTAGTCCCTTCAGGGGAGATGGGAGAGTGTCCTGGCCCAGACTGGGCAGGGAGGGCCTGCCTAAGGGCCTGAGAGATGGACAGGGAGATGCTAGAGGACATAGCTCCCATGGCCGAGGAGATGGCCTTGTTAATGGAGGTGGACATAGTGGTGTCCAGGAGGCTTTGAAACTCCTCAGAGCCTATAAGATTAGAGTCAGCCTGGGAGTCAGAACCTGTGGTACCCCTAGGGGGGACAGGGTGAGAAATTAAATCACCGCAGGCAGACTGCATAATTATAGATAATATAGTGCAAATACCGAGAGTATAGGACAGGGATAGATGCTGGATTGATTAACCCACGCACAAAGGACAGAGCAGGAGAGAAATACCCAGTATAGGAGCAGGAGCAGGGAGCATGCAGCCTCCACGGAGCAATACAGCAAAAAACGCCGCGAAAAAAGGTCTTAAAATGGCCGCCGGCACAACCGGCGACAAGAAACCAACAAAATGGCCGCCGCGCGTCTTCCGCGCATGTGCAGAACGTGCGCGCGGCGGAACCGGAGAAGAGAGAAAACCGCTCGGGTAAGCCGCCGGCGGGAGTCTAAGGGTGCCGAAAACGGCTATGGGGGGGTGGGGAGAATGCCAGGGGCACTCAAAGAGCCCAGGGACCCGGGCGAAAACGGGCCGGGTCAAAACAGCCCAGAGAGAAGAGAGGGACCTGAGCCCACCCCACAGGATAGAAGAAACACAGCAGTAAAAGTATATAATAGGAGTAAATGAATTAGGAACAAGCCCTGCAGAAGAACAGGGACAGTAAATGAAGATACAAATGACAATAATATAAAATAGTCAATGAAGGTACTTAGCTGGTCTGAGGGAGCAGCGAAGAAAGAGGAAGAGGAAGAGAGTGCTACACCTTATATACTGGAAGGGGGAGGTTCCCTTATGTAGCACTATGGAATATGTTGAATATGTATATATGTTAATGATATGTTTTTTCTCTTTTCACTCATTTCTCTCTTCGCTGCTGAGGGAAAATTAAAGAAAGAGAAGCATAATAGGAGCCTCCGTGTCTTTAATAAAATCTATAGTAGTTTTAGTTTGTTTTTGATTACTTTTTAAGTCTATGGGCATTTGGTTGTCTCCTTCACCCTTGTCATTCTACAGAATGCAGCAATAATCTAATATAATCTGAGTCTCAGAATCTGTCACTGTAGTTAGGGAATACCCACAATAATTATTTATGTGGTCTGCTCTGTGATTTTTAATCCACGTCAGTTTTTTTTATATATATATGAATTACAGATTACCTACAGTAATTATTTATGTGATCAATTTTGAGATTTTTATTCCACAGCAGTTTTATTTGTATCATTATCTAAAGGCATTCAGTTATGTCATGCCATAGATTGCATAAATAACCTTGCAAAATCTAATGTTCAGAACTCGTTACTGTATTTTGGAAATGCACACACTAATTATTTGTGGTTTTCAACAGTAATTTGTTTATTTTTTTAATTTCTTTGATGTATATGGGCATGCCCTTCTTTCATTTACCCTTGTCAATAGTAACTAGGGAGATCCACCAAGACACATGGGATTTAAGTTACCAAAGGGAAAAAAAAAAAAGGTAAATTAGTTTTATAAGTATATAGTATATATAATTATATAAGTATACATGAATAGAATAGACTGGAGGGTATTTGAGCATATGCAAGGGGTTAGAGCAGGGGGTTCCTAACCCAGTCCTCAAGTACACCCTACCAGTCCAGGATTTAGGGATTACCCTGTTGTGTCAAAAGTGTTTTTTTTTCTAAAAACACCTTACACACAACTGGGTAATCCCTAAATCCTGGACTGTTAGGGAGTACTTGAGGACTGGGTTGGGAACCATTGGGCTAGACGCAGGCATAGGCAACCTTCAGCACTCCAGATGTTTTGGACTACACCTCCCACGATGCTTCACCAGCATTATGGGTGTAAGAGCATTATGGGGGATGTAGTCCACAACATCTGGAGTGCCGAAGGTTGCCTATCCCGCTAGAGGAACAGTTCAGTGTCAGGAATAGAAAGATGAATTACTAGCACTAACGCGTTCCTCAGCCCCTACCCACTTACCTCCTCCTCCTCCTTCATCCAATGGGTTGACCTAATGCATGGCGAGCGCATTAGGATGTCCAGTGTCGTTTCATGGAGTCAAACTCGTGAGACTCCAGGAAGCACCTGTAGTGACTGTCTGCTAGCTCTACAACAACAATGATGTACTTTGCAGGACTAAGGGGGACAGGCACACTGCACCCAGGTTATTTCAATGAGCTTAACTGGTCTGAGAGACTAGAGTGTCCCTTTAACTGGTCTGGGAGACTATAGTGGTCCTGCAGTGCTGATGGTGTTGCAGTGGTGATGGTCCCCGCAGTGCTCCCTGTGCTCAGGATGTGAGGGAGCCTGCCTGCTGAAGGAATACAGCACATTACCAGGTTTATATGAGAGGAGTAACTCTGGGCCCAAATGGTGGGGGGGAGAGCAATCAGCAGGACCTCTGCACTGGTTTCCATGGTGACTGCTCCACAATGCAGAGACACGGGAACCGTTAACCATGTCTACAAATCCCGGGACTGTAAACAATCCTGACGTCATTCCCACCCAACATGGCGCCCGCGGGGGTCCCTCCACTGTAGGGCAGCACGTGACCCTCCCCCTCGCGCTGGGACTGGGGGGGACACTAACACTGGCAGTCATTCCACACCTCGGGCATAGAAGCCCCGCCCACTTTTAAATCACCACCCTGTCAGCCCCCTCCGCCGGAATGACGTAGCTGTCTCGGCCAGCAAAGGGTTAACGCTCCTGCACGCGGGGGTTATTCAGGACGGTGTTCTAGCAAAAAACCCTACCCCGTAAAATTCCCTACGTCAATCAACGTCTCCCTTACGTCCCATTGGCCAGTTGCTCCATTCCTCGGAGACACGCCCCTTTTCCCCAGGATTATGTCCCCCCCCTTACGTTCTATTCCCCCGCCTCCTATTGGTCCATGAAGGGAGTCGTCCACCGTCCCTAAGCTCCGCCCTCCTCGCAGCGGTTGTGAGGGGGGCAGGGGGCGTGTCCCTGTGTCTCCAGACTCCGCCCAGCTCGGTATCTGTGTGCTGCGCTGCTTACGGCTTGTTATTGTTTTGGGGGAAGGGGATCCTGGCAGGAGGGAGGAAACCGACCGAGATCGACGGGTGAAAGGACCGAGAACGCTCTCAGACATGGGGAACTGTCACACGGTGGGGCCCAATGAAGCCTTGGTGGTGTCAGGTGAGGATGGACTGTGACAGAGGGAGTCCCATGGGGGCCTGGGTGTGTTCCCAGCAATGGGTGGCTGTTGGGAGGATCATACTGTTATTCACATCATACTAACCGAATAGGTCCTCTATGGGTCTAGAATGGATAACCCCATCTCCATGGTGCAGTGACTAAGCATTGTGGGTAATGTAGGCAGCAGTAGGTGGAGTGCAAGCTGTAAGGTCAGAAGCCCTAGATGTGGCTTCACTGGTCAAAACACGTGCTGATCCATGACTATGTAATATATATAGTGTGTATGATTTATATATACACCAGTTATGGTGGTAAGAAAGTGGGAGATTCAATTTCAGAATTCTTATAACTGAATTAATTCCAACTACACCTTAAGAGTTATATTTTATTATTATTATTGGGTTATACTAAGTAGAGTGTGTGTGTAATTAGTCTCTACTTGTTGGTGTACATCACTTTGTCCCCTTGATTAGGGTTGGCTCCATGCTGTTAATCTTGGGTGTCTATTTTTGGACAGTTGCAGGAGTTTAAAATGTCATTATCACCTAATACCAATGATTTCTACATGGGCAGTCTTGCAGCCTGTGTACATTTTGCCCATTGATGGTATTTATAGATTTAAAAAAAAAATCCAACAAGTATCAGTTATTATTATGGAGCATATTGCAATCTGACAACACAGTGTGTGTATGTCTGAGTGTAGAACTAGAATCTGCAGGGAGTGGCAGGGTTTAGGGCTGGTTCATTGCAGTGTAATCATCTATTCCCTGGAGGAAGGATATACTGATTTGACCCTTTCACTCCTGATTGGATTTTTGTAGCACTGATGTAGAGCATATGCAGTTATATATTTTGTTCAGTGAGATCTCCTAATGTTGATTATGAGGCACTGACGCTGCATTGGCATCCCTTCCATATAAACATCCTACCTCCTTCATTTATTGGGATATAGAGTCAGAGACTCAATCATAGTTTCTGGTTTTCAAGTGATATCTATAATTTGTTTGTCTTGCCGTTACTGTTTACTATTTATTTTCCAAGATCGATATCGTGTACTGTATTAAAGTTTAGTGAACATAAAATATATGTATATAGCTATAGACTTTTAAATTATGCATTTGTGTTTGTTACACAGTTACAGGCAATTATAATTAATGATTATATGAACAATGAAATTTGTGTGGTCCAGTGTTCTTCTTCTTATAATGAAAATAACACTATTTTGAGAGATATTGTGCAACTCTGTTTAATTGTTTGTAAATTACATTGGCTGTAACGGCAAAGGGTGGTGCAATATTTCTTGATTACCAAGTTCTGTCACATTCTTTGTGGTAAGAAAGCTGTACTCACTTTTTATTTATGTTTTTGGCTTGAGTTTTCAATTGCCTGGAAAAAGTCCATCACAAGCAAATGATTGGTCTTTATTGATTTTCTGAATATGTGATATCAAGTCTGTACAGAGCTAGATGACCAGATGGATTGGCCCGGACAAAATTATTCTGGTGGTGTAAAATGTCATTGGTACATACAGGGTTGCCACAGCATGGATTTGGTCATCTTTCATTAAAGCAGATCTGTTTGGCCCATCTAGTCTTCCCAATTTTTTTTTTAAAATACTTTCATTAGTCCCTGGCCTTATCTTGCAGTTAGGATAGCCTTATGCCTATCCCATGCATGCTTAAGCTCCTCTACTGTGTTACCCTCTACCACTTCAGCAGGAAGACTATTCCATGCATCCACTACCCTCTCAGTAAAGCAATACTTCCTGATATTATTTTGAAATCTTTGCCCCTCTAATTTAAAGGACCCCTATAGTGCCAGGGAAAGAAACTCGTTTTCCTGGCACTATAGTGTTAATAGGTCGTTCCCCCACCACCCTCACGGCCCCCCTCCCACCGGGCTCTAGGGGCAGGAAGGGGTTAAAGGCTTACCTTTCTCCAGTGCCTGGCTCCCTCTGCGCTGGGGAATGCTCCTCTCTTTTCCGCCAAATGCGCATGTGCGGAAAGAGCCGCGTGTGCATTCAGTCAGTCCATAGGAAAGCATTCTCAATGCTTTCCTATGGACCAAGTGTACACACAGTGTTGGATAATATTATAATAATAGAAACCACTAGTGTGTATGTGGAGCGCTTCAGAAATGTACAAACTTACCCCTAAGGGTTAACACAATTGAGGATATACAAAGGAAGAAACGTATCGCAGTACGTATATCTGAAAAAATATAAGTGCAGATAGTGCAAATAACGTATGTAAGCGATCATATATGTAAAAGATCTATATGGTCACACTCACATGCTCAAGAGCCTTATAGGATAGGCTCAGGTCTCAAAGGCTTGCGTGTACTTTTGGTGACACAGTACCCACTCAATTCCTTTTGTCTATCAGTAAGTCTTCATACATATAAAAAAAGGAAAGGGAGGGGAACACGGGAAGCAATGTGCCCCTAGTGCGGTAAATTCCAATGGTATGTGAATGAAATGGTAGAAAAAATGGCTTCTCACCTGATAAGGAGCCTAATACCTGGGTGCATGTGCCTTTTAAGTGGGCTACAACCCTTCTTTTAGCAGCAAGGTAGAAGATGGTAATCGATTATAAAACAACATTTATTAAACATAAGTGTTAAAAACTTAAAAAATAGACAATATAAAGATAAAAATATATAATCTCCAATCTTCTTACCTATGGACGCTGGTGTCTTCTCACTGTGAAAATCACAGTGAGAAGCACGGAAGCGCCTCTAGCGGCTGTCAATGAGACAGCCACTAGAGGCTGGATTACCCTAATGTAAACATAGCAGTTTCTCTGAAACTGCTATGTTTACAGCAGGCAGGGTTAACCCTAGATGGACCTGGCACCCAGACCACTTCATTGAGCTGAAGTGGTCTGGGTGCCTATAGTGGTCCTTTAAGACTATGTCCTCTTGTGGTAGTTTTTCTTCTTTTAAATATAGTCTCCTTTACTGTGTTGATTCCCTTTATGTATTTAAATGTTTCTATCATATCCCCCCTGTCTCGTCTTTCCTCCAAGCTATACGTTAAGATCCTTTAACCTTCCCTTGTAATTTTTTTTTTTTTTTTTATCCTGCAATCCATGAACCAGTTTAGTAGCCCTTCTCTGAACTCTCTCTAAACAATATCCTTCTGGAGATACGGTCTCCAGTACTGAGGTCTCACCAGTGTTCTGTACAATGGCATAAGCTCTTCCCTCTTTCTACTGCGAATACCTCTCCCTATACAACCAAGCATTCTGCTAGCATTTCCTGCAGCTCTATTACATTGTCTGCCTACCTTTTAAGTCATCAGAAATAATCACCCCGAAATACCTTTCCTCAGATGTTGAGGTTAGGACTCTATCAAATATTTTGTACTCTACCTTTGGGTTTTTACGTCCAAGATGCATTATCTTGCACTTATCCACATTAAATGTCAGTTGCCACAACTCTGACCATTTTTCTAGTTTACCTAAATCATTTGCCATTTGGCTTATCCCTCCTGGAACATCAACCCTGTTACATATCTTAGTATGCAAAAAGACACACCTTACCATCAATACCTTCTGCAATATCACTAATAAAAATATTAAAGAGAATGGGTCCAAGTACAGATCCCTGAAGTACCCCACTGGTGACAAGACCATGCTTTGAATATACTCCATTGACTGCAACCCTCTGTTGCCCATCACTCAGCCACTGCCTTACCCATTCAGCAATATTGGAATCCAAACTTAAAGATGGCAGTTTATTGATAAGCCTTCTATGTGCAACAGTGTCAAAAGCCTTACTGAAATCTAGGTAAGCAATGTCTACTGCACTACCCTGATCTATAATTTTAGTTACCCAATCAAAAAAAATCAGTAAGATTAGTTTGGCATGATCTCCCTGTAGTAAACCCATGTTGTCTATGATCTTGAAATCCATGTGTTTTTAGATGTTCAACAATCCTATCCTTTAACATGGTTTCCATCACTTTCCCCACTACTGAAGTAAGGCTTACTGGCCTATAGTTGCCCGAATCCTCCCTACTACCTTTCTTGTGAATGGGCACAACATTTGCATAATTTGCAAAGAACACCCAACAGCGACATCATGTCTGTGGGGGGGGGGGTTATGCAAAGGTGAGATCTACTTAGCTGAAGCTCTTAGCTGTCTCTTGCTGCCATCTTCTTCCTGTTGCTCTTCTTCAGTTCATGGTGCTTCAGGAGCTGATGGTAGTACATCATTGAGGTCTATGGAGGATCCCGCGAGATCCTCCCTCCACAGGGTCAAGAACACAATCCTATATTCCTGATCCTATAGTGTTTAATCCAAAATTTAGGTGGCTTGTACCCTTAGAAAATGTTAAAACTCGCCTTATTTCTAGCGCCGCACAGTTCTGCCGACGCTGGCCCCACCCCGATCCGCCTCCTTGGTGACATAATAGGAAAAGAAGGAGGAATGGGGGCAGGTCCAAGCACAGTTTTTACCAATCAGCACCTCCTCATAACGATGCATTGAATCTCTGAGGAAAATTCAGTGTCTCCTTGCAGAGCGTGAAGACTCTGAAAGGCTGTGCAGCACTGCCACAAGAAGCCCCTTTGGTGGCCATGTGAGGAGTGGCCACTTGGAGGTGTCCCTAGGGGTAATGTAAACACTGCCTTATTTCTGAAAAACAGTGTTTGCATGAATATGTCTGACGGTAATGAATATGTCTGACTCATCAGAACAACTGCATTAAGCTGCAGTTGTTCTGGTGCCCCTTAATTAAAGACTCTGTTTATGAAATATTCTTATTGGAGGGGCTTGACAGTGCTGTTGTAAAGGCTTATTATAAACACTCCACATAACTGTGGTAGGTGCAGTTCTAGGAGCATTTGGCACTGTGTCATTGTCAAGTCTAAGCATTTTCGAATGGTTTCACCATAAGTTGATCCCCAAGGGCGTCCACGTTCTTGCTCTTTTTCAAAGATATTACTGTGTTCCTCTTCACTTTAGCAATACCAATTCCATTCATGTTTGGACAAGGAGTGTCTGCCTATTAAAGGGACACTGTACCTGCTTTGTCTTGTTAAAGTGGTTATAGGGTCTGGAGTGCACTGGCATCATCCTTCCATTCAGCATTAAAATTGTTTTAATGGTAAATCAAAGCCCCCAGCAGCCCACCCTCTCTGTGCTGCTTGTACTAGTGAGGAAGAGTGTCAGCTGACCATTTTCAGCCAATCACAGACTCTGTTGCTGGTATTAATTGGTATGTCTAAAAGGAAGAGCGTAATCTCTGCCTTGATTATAAATCCACTAGGGTCTGGCCTTGATTTTTGCCCCAGTACTGATGATCTCAGCCAATCCGATGCTTTCACATAGGGAAGCATTGGGAGGCCAGCGCGCATGCACAGCAATATATCCTACACTCAGACACACACACTGTGTTGTAGATTGAAATATGCTCCATAGTAACTGATGGTTGTTGGATTGTAGGCTGAAAGTGCTCAACTAATGCTCTCCGTCAATGAGCCAGTCTGTTAGTTCAGTGGAGCTAACAGAAGCTCCTGGCCCCAGAGGAGGTAGCAACAGACCCCAGGTAAACTTGTCAGACTTGTATCTAGTGGTATAAATACTTACGGTGGGAAGGCAGCATGGCTGTAGTAAAACATTCAGGTTTTTATAAAATGTTTGCCTGGTTTGTAGAAACATAAGATTCTTTCTTTTTCTGGGTTGTTTTTTTCTTTTTTTTATAATTTATTTTTTGTGCCAGTTCATACAAAAATCATTGTTTCAGATACAAACTTTTAGTCTAACTGCTCTCATCACGTCCTGACAGCTGTCAGCGTGTGCTATCAGCAGAGACAATTGGCAAGACATCAGTCGTGAGGTGATTTTCAAACTAGTAGAGGGACCAAATTAAGGGCATATTCTCTTACTATTGGGGCTAATTGTATACCATTATGTTAAACTATATATATATATATATATATATATATATATATATATATATATATATATATATATATATATATATATATATATATATATATATATATATATATATATATATATATATATATAAAATAGTTCCTCTTGGTTTTGTAATGTTGGAATTCACCTTAGTTCAGTTATAAATAAGAACAAGCAGACACTACATTTTGTCATGAGGAGCGTCATGTTTGGCAACAGGAGATTCCTATGCGAGGTTTCATTTCAGTTGTTAACTAACCCATAAGCAATCAGTCAAATGGTTCCCAGAGAAGGATAAACTGCATACATCATAGGAAGAGGTATAATAAAATCCAGGAGCCTAGTAATTGAGATCTGGCACAAGGGAGACATGATAACAAATGTTAATAGTGGCAAAGAGGAGTATAATCAAATTAATCAGGAAGATTGAAGGGGCATGTAGAGGGAAAAAAAGACTCCTCAAGATACAAAAATATTAACTAGTTAGATATAGTTGTTGTATATAAATCCCTCGACTCCTTCTAAATTCGTATGGTTTTTGCTGGATCGAAGGTGTGTCGAGTTACGACAGGTTCACTTTAAGATGAAGAGGAAGTGGTTATTTACAATAGATTTATGCTAAAATCCGTTGTTTGCTAATTATGAGAGTTCAAAAGACCAACATCTAGTTCTGTCTTTAATACTTTTAGGGTTTACTTCCTCTGCTTTATTCATGAAGCTGGAGAAGGGGATGTTACTGGGAAGAGTTCATGATTTTATCTGATTTCTAAAAAAATTAAAATGTGGGCCCGTAGAGTGTTTGCAACATAACCACTACACTAGTTGTTATGGTGTTAAGTGCTGCGTTACGTCACATAGACATTTTCTTTTCGTTTACTTCTTATCTGGAACAGTTTCCCTTTTGATTTATGCTGCATTTTCTACTTTTGGCAATGGAAATAAAACTGAGCAGCCACGATCCTTTCCCCCAGTCATGTAAAAGGCAGATTTAACAATAACACTGCATGAAAACAGATGTTTAAAATGAGATCCTGCTAATGCTCAGATTCCTCACAGATAATACTTTGCTTTTTGCCCCTCCATCTTACATTTTTTCTTAATGGAGCAAAGTTAACACAGTATCCTTTCTTGTAACATATTCCTATATATCGGGTCTACACTTTTATCTGCTGCTTGAAATGATAAATGTTCTGTGTCATAAAACAATCAGCAATTGTAAAGTAATTTAACTGTAGTCAGATAATGTAGTACACAACTAAATGTTACGCTCTCATTCCGAAAAGGAATTATTAGGCCAAATCTGTTGCTTCTGAAATGGCTGAGTGCCTAGTCCTGGTCTAGGCACACATATAAGGTGACTTTACCTTAATCTGAGATAAAAAAAACACTAGTGCAGATAAAATGAGCAAACCGCAGTGAACTGTATTTCAAGAAAAACTGCTTTATGTTGTTACTTCCCATTGATAAATGCAGCCATTTCAGTGTTGTGGTATCATTAGTATTGGTAATAATGCAAATGTGTTCATTTATATGCAGTGGTGTAATTTCTAGAGAAGTGATGTTTGCTTCACATATGTCCTTTTTAATTAAATACTTTGTGAAAGGTATCAGGTTACAGGTTGGTGGCCATTTTGAGTCTAAAACATTTTTTGATATTCATGCACATTTGTGCAGTTGTTTTACATAAGTTACAGAGGCTATTTGCCACATGGTGTGGCAGCTGTGTGTTTTTTTTTTTTGTGGTAAGATTTAAAAAAACAAGCAAAAAAAACGAAATCTTTTTATAAAACCACTTACGCAGATATGAAAGTGTTTTGTGTGATTTCAGACTTGTTAAGTTGAAGAAAATAAATTTAATTAGGGAAAAAGTAGGCACATGATTATTCAGTATACTCCAACTAACTGATTAGAAAAATCCAGCTTGATTACAGATTGGCTATTTAACCCCTTAAGGACACAACTTCTGAAATGGGAATCATGACGTAATATTTCCGTCATGTGTCCTTAAGGTGTTAAATCTTAATTCTTCCATTTGGATTGAATTTATTAAAGGGACACTATAGTCACCAAAACAACTAGAGCTCAATGTACTTGTTCTAGTGCCTGTCCCTACAGGTATTTTCATGTAAACTCAGTGTTTACATGACTGCTTAGGGACACCTTCAGTGGCAGTTACTCAGGCGGCCACTAGAGGTGTTCCTGTGTCAGTGCTGCATAACTGATTCAATGCATCTCTATGAGGAGATGCTGATTGGCCAGCATGGTGTTTTACTGTGCATGCGCAGCAATAGCCTTCCAATGCATTATTATGGGAAAGCATTGGTTTGGCTGAGATTGTCAATTCTGATGATCTCTGTCAAGGAGACTGATGGGGGGGGGGGGGGGGGGGCAGACCAGACCCTAGCGGCATTGGAATAAAGGTGAGTTTCACCCCTATTTAACAGGGGTAAAGAGTGGATGGGCACCTACTTAAGCCTGCCGGGCTGAAGTTGGAGGAAGGGGGTTAACCCCTTAAGGGGGCTAACCCTTTAAGGAGTTGTCATTGTTCAAATTCGCCTGAGTATTTGCCTGCCATCTTCCCATGTCACAAATTCACTTCCTCTATATACCAACTGGAGAAACGGAGCCAGTGACATGTAACTAGCCCCCAATTACCAGTTAACACAGCCCTGGCACCTCTGTAGGACATCACTGCAAAAGAAGCTGGTGCTTATATGTATTGGGTGAAATTTGATAGCCATTCTGCCGCACATCACATAGTTGACAGGGGGAACAAGAAAAAAGAAAAAAAGGTTAATTAAGGTCAGTCATGCCTAAGATGACCTTAAGTCCCTTTAAATAGCAGTACACTTCACTATACACTGTGCAAGTAGAATTGCTAACACGGTTATAGATGGGATATGTTTTATTAATATTTTAAAGTGACAGCACTACAAAATGGGGAGGTATTTGAGTAGGTCTTTTTGAAACAGAAGATTCACATTTATCTTTGATAAGTTCTATTCATTAGCTGTAGAACTGTACGCAAGAACACAAGCTTGTCATGAGAGGTTCACTTTAAATGACTAATGATGGCGATTTTAGTGAAAGACACTTGGAACCTGGTTTGAACTACTAAGGAACTTGTTCTTCAAGACCTATTCTTGACATTTTATCGGTAGAGCGAAATAAGGAAATATAAATAAACTGGATTTACAGGTTTAAAAAAAAAAAAATCACCTATGTAAATTGAAGGAATCTGTCAGCATTCCAAACATCATATGAGCTCTTTGCAAAACAAACAAAAATGATGTAATCTGTTACCTGTGCTGTGGGCATACAAATAAATATGGTAGCACAGACAACTGCCAACATAGTCATTGTCATTGCTCCATACTTTACCGAAACATTCTACGTAATTTTAAGGATTTCTTTACTCTGTTGGGGGAAATAATTTTCATTAAACCTATAAACCCAACACGCATGATAACCCAGTAATTTATGCAGAGTGCTGTTTTAAAGTGATACAAATGCTTGATTATTAATTCACAGACCGGGATCTCTCTATTCCTTTTGTACTAGTTTTTCTAATTAAAAAAAAAAATTTAAAAAAAAAAAAATATATATATATATATATATTTTTTTTATTTTATAGCCGTTGTATATAATTTTGTAATTCTGGCTTACTCTTGCTCTATGATGGCAGCCATCTTTGGTCAAAAGCGCCTCTTCTTCTTCTTCTTTTTTTTTTTATTAAATTCTTTATTTGTTCTAAAGCAGGACAACTTATACATAGCACACATAACAATACTAATACATTTTCAAAATAGGCATATACGCAGCAGTTTTCGGCTTACAACAGTATCCGTACGAACGAATTCGCAATCATGAAATGCGTTTTTGCCTGCATTTGTGGTTAACTCCTTTAACCCCTTAAGGACACATGACGTGTGTGACACGTCATGATTCCCTTTTATTCCAGAAGTTTGGTCCTTAAGGGGTTAAGTATCTCAAGACATCCCACTTGGTGTTTTTGTGTTAAAATAAAACATGTAACTACCGTGCTGTAGCTTGCACTAAGAACAGTTAGGGGTACTATACATATTCACACTTGCTTCTCTAGCTGTAATGCATACCTTTGATAGTTCCGTTATGCACGATATTACAATTGTAAGGAAAATGAAAGATGGTTCAAAAGATTGGAGCCAGAAAAAGAAAAATCCTCAAAGGTCCGAGGAAGTAGAGAGAATTAGTTAGGGGTGGGCATGGGAAGGATGGAAAGGGGGGAGTCCAGGGGGAGCTGCCCAACGATAAGTGTCACAAGGATTGCATTGCCTTACTGACTTCATCTATCCTAGGCATCTCCTAAGTTTCCCTCAAAGAGAGATGGGTTTGGGTGAAGCGGTCTGTAACTTGTCTCTTGTGCCCTGAATGATACGGTTTTATGTGTTTTGGTCCAGTCTGCTGTTTTAATTACTTACTGTACTATTGATCCAAGGGTCCCAGATCTTTTCAAATTTCTTCATAGTCCCTCTGACCTGAGCTGTCAATTTGTCCATTAAAAAGGTATCCTTTATTTTATGTTTTATTATTGCTATCGTAGGCGTGTTCCTCTGTAGCCAAACCTGCGCTAGAGCTCGTCTTGCGGCGAGGTTTATTTTGTGAAGGTGGTTTTGTTCCGTCCTTGTCCAATCATCCATGGATCTTAACAATAGGAACACCCATGGGTCTAGCTTCACCTCCCTGCCGAACACTTCTCGCGACAATGCTGCGATCCGTTTCCAGTATATCTGCACCACTGGGCATTCCCACCACATATGAATATATGTACCCTTATGTCCGCAGCCCCTCCAGCACAGGTCTGTCGGGTTTTTACGCATGCGGCACAGCGTCACTGGGGTGGTATACCACCGAAACAAGGTCTTATATGATTGTTCCTGCAAGGATACGCACACTGAAGGTGTTGCTGCTGCCTCCCATATTTCCTGCCATTCAATACCCTCCAGCACTTCATTAAAATCTGCTTCCCACTGATCTATGTATTTAATGTCTCCCCATTCCAGAGTGTGAGTACTCAGATGGGCATATAAACAGGAGATTAGGCCGCTCGGGAATTGTTCCCTTGAACAAATTCTTTCAAAAAACGTCAATGGTGTCTGCGCCGCCTTTTTGATCCGTGTATCTCGGGCATAGTCTCTAAGCTGAAGATAGCGAAAGTAGTCGAAAGGTAGAAGCGCCTTTTCTAAGAGAACTTTAAAGACCCAGTGTGCCTATGTTGACATGCCCTGTGCTTGCTCAGATTCCAGGATTGATGAGTGCACGCTAGGTAGACTAGCTATGTGGTTTCTGATCAGATAAGTTGTGCTTCTGACGAAAGAGGTGTTTAATGTCTGCCCTGTAGAGCAGCGAGGGTACACCAGGAGTTACATCAAAAAGCATTATTTACTATTCTTTATGTGCTCCGAAATAATACACTCCTAGAGTGTGATACATATATTCTTTTATGTTAAATTACGAAATGCTAAATGGTATCAATAATGTTATCTCTAGTGGTAACCAGCTGAGCAGTTATGTCACAAGACAAAGAGTAGCATGAAACACAGTTTTACTTCTTCATACAGTAGATAACATGTCTCCAGTGTCCCAGCCGTCTACTAAGCCAACCAAAAAGGGAAATTATTTTAGGTCTAGCCTTTTGTTCAAATTTAAACATAATTTTCAAGTAATAGAACAATTTAGAGGGGCAAAAACAGGGCACTACAGTTTTGACACAAATCGTAACCCCTCTGAATGAGCAAAAAGAGTGAAGAATAAAAAGTAGCTATTTTTTAGTGAGAACAAACCAGTTTATATTGCATGTCGTTGTTGCAAAGAATCTCAGCTTCTCACTTGTGAGTACAGCCAAAACCCTCAGCACTAGAATGACAAACAACCGTATATTTCTGTAGATATAAACAAATAGAGGAAATTGGAGAAAGAGAGAGAATTGCAATATTGTCAATAAAGGGGAAAAATATAAGCAAACATAATGAGCAAAATGATTTTGGTGGGGAGTAGAGCTTTAACCACCCCTAGTTTAAGCTGAGCCATATTTAGATTGTAGATGATTAGTAAAGTCACATGTAAGACCATATCTTCACAAGGGGGAAAAAAAAGTGTGAAGAAAGAGAAAATATATTGTGTGTTATACAGTAATAATAAGAAAGCATGCACTGACCTTAGATCAATAGGGTTGCTAAAATTATTTCTATATCGCCAGCAAATTCCATAGCGCTGTATGAATTGTTTTATATAAATACAGCACTTGATTTAATCTGAGCAGGTTGTGTTGTGTTCAAGTTAAAATTCCATGATTGCCATATTTAATTATTAAATTGATCATGTGTAGTTCTTTACGTGCTCTCGTGAACTGTTCACAACTTGACTCTCTTTTCCACTGACGCCCACTTCCTTTTGTGGTGAGCTCCCATTAGACAACCGTACTTTTTCCTATAAAGTAAACCGTGTTTTTTTGGGGGGGGAGGGGGTGCATTATTACTGTAGTAGACCACACAAATAGTTCTACATATCCCTTTAAGAAATACTGATCTACCAATTATTGCAGCACAATTAACCTATGTTGCTTGAAAGGCAATTTGTGTAAACACATGAATCCCCATGGCACCTCACTAGAATATCAACCTCTCCCAACTGTAATACTTTAATGATATCAACCAAGAATGTTTAACTGTTTATATTCTGTAACTATTAAAAAAATGTTTTTTCAGTTTCAATAATTTAAATGCACATTTACCTATCTTCCCCAATGCTTAAAGTATATTTTCGTGTGCCTACACTTGCATCCCTCTTGACTTTACTCCTAGAGCGCCTCTTTCCAACGTTCTCATGCGCACTCATGGCTGGTGAAGGGAGGAAGGAATAGAGTGAGCACAGGGAGGGCTGCACTACAAATTTTTTATTTTTTAAAAAACAAAAACCATCTGTAAAGTACCGGGAGGCGTGGAGGGCTGGGAGTGGCTTCAAGGATGTATGAATGGTGGGCAGGCAGAGCAAACTTCCCCATGGGATTTGGCGCCATCTGTTGCCAGTGCCCTGATGACAGACTTGTAACATACAGTACACAGTTGTCGTTTGTCAGTTCGGGGCTGATGGTGTAACAAGCCCCCAGAACACAAGTCCAAATATCTCTGGATGTGCAGTGCTTCAAGCTAAATCTGCACATACAGACTCCTACCACTAATGACAACTTCTAAAAGCAGAAGTGGTTATGATGGTTGTTGTAATCATTTAAATGAGCCCAGGAGCAATATACTGGAGCCACTTTCATGCAAACATACCCATGCACACAAATGTAAACATTACAAACAAACACACCTCTGTATTAAAACGCTAAAATTATATACAAACACCAACTCTACACACACAAGCACACCTGCTCCTAAGTATTATAATATGTTTACTGTCTGTAGAAACTAGTGTATGTATACCAAGAAACTAAAGCTTTAAAAAAAAAAAAATTACACTCTGCTAATTTAAAGTTTTTTGTGCAACTTTTGGTATTCCACATTGTTGATACACTACCTCTAAAGGGTTCCGCGGTAAAATTAATTGGTTTTTATGTCCTGCTCTGTTAATTGAAGTTTACACAGGAGGCTCCTGTACGATCTAGCAGGCTATTAACAGAGTGGGCGTTATGAAATTATAAATTAAGCAGAATGTGCAATAAAGAAAGTTTCACCATTAGATATCAAATTACAAGAAATGTGTAGAGAGACTGTGGAAGTCACATGCAGGGAAGTGTGACTAGGTTTGCATAAACAAAGCAATTTAACTCCTAAATGGCAGATAATTGAGCAGTGAGACTGCAGGGGCATGGTATATACACTGAAACTGCTTCATTAAGCTTAAGTGGTGCATATAGTGTCCCTTTAATGCTAAAGCATTCAAAAGTGGTTTAATACAGGGGACTCCAGACAGATAACCACACCAATGAGATGTGAAAGTGAATATTAAACACTGTCTTGCAGAAATTGTTTTCGAAAAGCTTTGCTATATTTATGTGTACATGTATTTTATACATGCAACCTCCTACATACACTCCACAAGAACGTGGTCTATTATAAAAGGAACCAAAACTTCCTCGTGGAATGTGTTTTGTTGACTTTCTGCTAAGCCAACATTTAGCCCTTACAATGGCATGTGGTAAGTGCAAAGAGGTTTTCACTTCTGTATTTATTTTTTTTAATTATTTTTTTTTGTCTAATTTCCAATTGCACCATAACCACCACAATAAGCTGCAGTGATTATGATACTTGGAAGATTCCCTCTTAAAGGACCACTATAGTGCCAGGAAAACAAACTAGTTTTCCTGTCACTATAGTGTTAATATGTCCCCCCCCCCCCTCCTCCCCCTCATGGCCCCACTCCCACCGGGCTGAAGGGGGAGGAAGGGGTTAAACTCCCTCGGTGGTGGGGATTCTCCGCCCCCCTTTCCCAGTCATCGGCTGAATGCATATGCGCGGCAAGAGCCGCACGCGCATTCAGCCAGTCCATAGGAAAGCATTCTCAATGCTTTCCTATGGATGCTGGCGTCATCTCACTGTGAAAATCAATGAGGCAGCCACTAGAGGCTGGATTAACACATATGTAAACAAAGCAGTTTCTCTGAAACTGCTATGTTTACAGCAGGCAGGGTTAAAACTAGATGGACCTGGCACCCAGACCTCTTCAATGAGCTGAAGTGGTCTGGGTGCCTACAGTAGTCCTTTAACCCCTTAAGGACACGTGACATGTCATGATTCCATTTTATTCCAGATGTTTGGTCCTTAAGGGGTTAAAAAACTTTGGTAGTTTTTAACATTGGGTTTTTATTTGTGTGTTTGTTTAACTTATTTAAAATTGTAGGGAAATGTGTCTTAAAGGAACTTTATAGAAATAAAATGCATATTATCTACCCCCCTCCAACCAACAGTAAACCTTGTGTCACTAAATACTTATTTTCCCTGAGCTCTAGAAGTAATGTTTTAATCTTTACTTTAATCAGATTGTTTGTTTGCTCCTCATTTGACTGCATGTCATTGTCCCCCGTTGCCTTTCTTCCTGTATTTCAGTCAGACTATCCACCAATGGCCAAAGTAACAGCTAATGAAAGAATTCTCCCCAAATTGCCCCTCTTTGTCAACCAAACCTAGGTCATGTCTTTCCTACCCTTCAGACTTTCTCCCAGGCTACTGAACAAGAGGTGGTTGGACTTCTCCTTTCCTCTCACCCAGCCTCTTGCCCGCTCGATCCTGTCCCGTCTCACCTTGTCAGATCTCTCTCCTCTTGTCTTATGCCTTCCTTAACACATATCTTCAACTGTGCTCTCTCCTGGTGTTTTCCCTGCTGCCCTTAAACATGCTACCGTAGTAGCCATCTTTAAAAAAAAAAACCAATATCTCTTGACCCGTCCTCCCCACCTAACTATCGTCCCATATCCCTGCTTCCTTTTTTCTCGAAGCTTCTGGAAAGACTTGTCTTTACCCGTATGTCTCAATTCCAACTCAGTCTGGCTTCCGCCCCTCCACTCTACTGTGACTGCTCTTATTAAAGTCACTAACGACCTAATAGCAGCTAAATCATAGCAGGCATATATACTACTCTATATACTAATTCTTCTTGATCTCTCTGCTGCCTTTGACACTGTTTGCCATGTTCTCCTTCTCCAAACTCTTCAATCACTCGGTGACACTGTCCTCTCTTGGTTTTCCTCCTATCTCTCAGAACGCTCATTCAGTGTCTCTTTTTCTAAAAATTCCTCCTCCCTTCGTCTTGTCTCCTGGAGTCCCCCAAGGCTCTGTACTTGGCCCCCTACTATTTTCTCTTTATACTGCCTCTCTTGGCAAACGGATTACCTAATTTGGATTCCAATACCACCTTTACGCCGAAGACACTCGGATATCTCTCCCCTGCCGTCCTGCAACGTGTCACTGCTTGCCTTTCTTCCATCTCTTATTGGATGTCCTCCCGCTTTCTGAAACTCAATCTCTCTAAAACTGAGCTCCTTGACTTTTCGCCTCCTAATACTGATGCCCCTCTTTTGCTCTCCCTTCCCCTCAGAGTCTGTCTGAGCACCATAAACTCTTTTCATAATTTCTTAGAGCATTGGCGGTTATTTAAAAAAGTAGTGGGGGCGGAGTGTGGCACCTGGCTGACACCAGATATGAGGTCACACTGTTGTAAAACAGTTTGCTTACATGGTGGGGAGCCAGGGCACTGTGATCACTGCTGCTTGGATACAAAGTTTTCAAAGAATACTCCTAATTTCCTAAACCACCGCTGTGGAGGTGGAAATCATACACATTTATCTCAATACCCAGCATCCCCACAAACACTGATTTGGGGCTATTGCACAGCGCTGACATTTATCTACTTTTGGACATTCTATCACATAGGTTTGCGGAATAACCTTTTATGTCTGGCAGCAAAAAAATTTTTTTTTTATCTTTGGACTTTTAATATTTGGTGTCATACAGACGATTTAATTTTATATTGCGCTTTTTTGTTCTATTTTTTTTTGTGTAAGCTATTTGGAAGTGATGACTTGTTCAGATGGTAAATGTATAGGAGGAATCCACTTCTTACAGAATATAAATATATTACATTTGTAATTACAAGGCAATGCATCACAATTGAACAAAAATATATATAAATCAGTTGACAGCCTTGTGCTTTTGCTAGAATACCCCAAGTAAATATTGTGTTTTCCCAATTCCAGGTGGTTGCTGTGGAAACGATGACAAGCAATATGTATTTGGAGGTTGGGCCTGGGCATGGTGGTGTATTTCAGATACACAGCGGTAAGTAACTGCTTTAAATTAAACATAACTCTTTTTTTTTCGTGTTTTTTTTTTTTTTTTTAAAGGAAAACTGTCAAAGTTTTATATAAGTCTACTTTTCAATTCTATTCAACATATTTTGTTCTTTGGGTTGCTTGGGGTAAAATAATCTGTTGGGTTCATCAAAAGCTCACTTTTTTTTTTAAATATCACATTGTGAAGGAATTCCGTAAAGTGAGCACTTTAGCAAAGTAAACTAAATGTCAAACTTTGTATATTTTATAATGGTAAGCAAGGGCTAAGAACAGTCAGATAGTCCTGTTGCTTATATACAAGACCACGAACTCCTGGTCAGCTTATCAAACACTTTCTTAAGGATATTTTTATAGCTGCTTATAAAAGAAAAGGCTTTATTTGTCCAATATACTATAACCACTCCAGACAGCTGCCATTTTTGTCAGCCTTTTCAGTAACCATTCTGGTAATCGGTGGGATAACAAGCCGGCAGGCATACCAGCCAGCGACTAGTGATGCAAGTTCACACATGTTGACAGTTTTCCTTTAAGAGTTTTTCTTTAATCCTATTAAAGGTACAAACCAAGACAATATCACAAAAACGGAAAATTATTCCTGCTAGTAGGCCACAAATCTGTGTCTAATTTGTACCTTTAGTTTGATTTTTATGAATGTTTATATGCATGACCTATTCCATCTCTTGATTAACCCCTTAAGGACCAAACTTCTGGAATAAAAGGGAATCATGACATGTCACACATGTCATGTGTCCTTAAGGGGTTAAAAAACGTAATATTTTGATCTGTGCTGTCTTTTGGTGTGTTATTGAACGTTGTAGCACCTCTGACTGAAGATTTTGAGCATGCACAAATTCATTCAGCTTTCTTTTCATTTTAATTGACATTTTGTGATTCAGTCCTGAACTGTGTCTTTTTACAACCTCTTCACTTTTCATATATTTCATAATTTCCAACCCTAAGCATCCACTTCTGTTCCATTGCACCCAGATTCAGTTTTTGTGGCTTTCACCTGATGCTTGCTTTAAAAATCTATGTACTCATTAGCCAAAACTGCTCTATGATTTAAAGCAACATCTCAAAGGCGTACACTCCCTGATCATCAAATCTTCTCTTGTCTGTGGTGAGCAGCTGTATTCCCTTAGGAACCGCATTACTGGAAGTCTGCAATTACTAGTGATCTGAACTGCCAATTTCTTGGCACATGTTTTCAATGCTTCCCCAGGTGCTATAATTTTACTTGCAGTACATCTATAAACCACAGTGTGAAGGAGATTGCTGCAGTTTCTTAAAAGCATTAGTTTAAATGCCAAGATTTTTGTTTTTTTTCTGGTTAAAATACTATTGCCACCACCAGCTTGCATTAATGAAATTTATAAAGAAAAAGCAAAGCATAGGTTAACCTGTCACTTGCGCTGTAAAATGATAGCGCACTAAATTTCAATGTACATTAAAATAACTGGGTGGCCAGGAAAACCAATGCAAAAACTCTGATCTGAGTACAGACCAGATCTGGTGATTCAAGTGTTGTGATCTACAAAAGTCCTGCATGTTGTTTGCTTTACATCTAGTGAGTAGCCTTTTAAATCTGTTAGTTTTATTTTTGCTCACCTTGTGAAATTCTCATTCCATAACAGACGCATCCTATGTGCACGCTCTTCCACTGTAGAACAAATTAGTGAAATTACATATAAAATAAGTAAAATGGTAATATTTTGCCGTAAAATCAGTAGCTATTACAAATGAATACATTTGGTTAACAGTCCTAATTTTTTTGCAAAATCTTAAAGATTTTGTTCCTTGCTGCTCAGTAATATCAAGCAGTATATACACCTCCGGATACACATGACCCCATGCTCAACGTTTTGGGAGTCCATGCTTTGCGTTTCTAATTTTTCTTTCTGTTTCTTATTTTTTATTCTAAATAGGAGTGGTGTTGATTTTTGTATTTCCATTTTTTTTTTTTACTTGACTTGCATTGACACTTAGAACTGTGAAATTCTTCTTTGTTTCATATGAGTGCCATTTTGTAAATAAAGTAAAAAAATAGGCTATATTTTTTTTTCGATTTTTTTTTTTTTTTTTTGCGTTACATGTGTTTCTTGTATGTCCTGCACATGCACTGCCTTTATCCTGCCTACTTAGAGTAGATTCATTTGGTGCTTTCCCCTCGGTTTATTTCATACATGAAGACCTTCAAAAGGTAAAGGATCTTAAGGAGGAAGTAGGTCTATTTTAGCTTTAGATGTCAGCAACCAGTGGTGTGTGTTTTTTTGTTTTTTTTTTAGTTTTTTTTAAAGCATCTTGGAGGAACACTGCACAGATTTCAATTACCGGTATATCTGTATAATGCAGAATGACCTTTACATTTCAGGTTGGATCTAGTATGCTAACATTGACTGCATTGTAGCATAGTAAGTTTATCATAGCAAGGGCATATCAGTTAGGCAAGGGCACCAGGGCCCCATGAATTGTGTGTACGCCACTGCCTGCAGGCATTTTAATGTAAACACTGTCTTTTCAGAGGTGAGGCAGTGTTTTCAGTACTGCCCAGGAACACCTCTAGTGGCAGTCACTCAGACTGCTTCCTGGATCATGTTCAGTCTCCATGCCCGCATGGAATTGTTGATCGGTCCTTAGAGATGCATTGATTCAATGCATCTCTATGAGGAGATTCTGATTAACACTGTATTTTGCCGCGCATGTGCAATTGCTTTCCTGTGGGAAAGCATTCAATTGGCTAAAATAGTCCATTTTGACGTCAGCCAAGGAGGCAGAGCGAAGCACAGAGCAGACTGCCTTGCCACTGGATTAGAGGTAAGTAACTTATTTAATTAGAGAAATAGTGGAGTGCCCTAAATAAAAACAAACACTAACATTAGAAAAAAAGGTGCGCTGTGTCTTTAAATATAGACTCCAATATTTAGGTGCCAATGAATAATTGCATGGATGTGGAATATAATCCCAATTAACCAATTTGAGGCAAAGTAGCAATTCTGTGCAATCCAACAAGAATATAAACATTTCTATGGTGTTTTAGTGTTCTAGTGATACAAAACCACTTCCATAAGTTCAATTTTCAATGCATATAGCTGTATCTCTTCCACAGAAATGTATAGAGAAAGAGGGAAAAAAAAAATATATATATATATATATATATATATATATATATATATATATATATATATATATATAGTGTGATACCGTTATACATAAACAGTAACAAGGTGAATATTAAAATCCAACTCACAAGTGGAGAGCAGACCAGCCTGCTCTAACTATCAGCGTGTGTGTCGGCAAGGGAACAAGAATGCTGCAGCAAGTGACTTTCCAAAATCTTTATTGTGGAATATCTCCATAAAATCACTTCTTTCACTTTTCACCTTCCGTCTGGACCTCCTTCCCTGTGTCTGGATATAACTCCTCAGCTCGCTGCCGGCTAAGCAAGAGATGGGTTGCACGGAGTACCAAACACTTCCTGGTGTTAATCACCGTTTTCCAGATCTTAAAAAGCTCTATTTTAGGAGCCTGGATAGAACAATTCCCATCTAAGGATTTCGTATTGCTGGTATCAGATTCCCAAGGTAGTGCAGTTCATCATATGAAAAAATAAGGATGTATACCAATGGTAAAGTACGTATGTAAAAGTAGGATAAGTAAATAATATTTGACCTACCTACATTTGCTAGAGCAATGACCTGCTCTAGTGTATGGAGCTTTAGGTGGAACAATCCCCACCTAGGGATATATGTAGATCTGGAACAGCAGAGTGATGGTGAGAGTATAAGGAGCTCAAGAGTGACTGGGTATTAAAACAGAATCTTTATTAATAAACAGAATGAATACAACTATTTAAAAGTGAACTATAAAGTCCTTGTAGGCAGTCCTTAATCTCCACTTGACATGTTTCGCTTACAGCTTTCTCAAAAGTGAAAAGTGAAAGAAGTGATTTTATGGAGATATTCCACAATAAAGATTTTGGAAAGTCACTTGCTGCTGCATTCTTGTTCCCTTGCTGACACACACGCTGATAGTTAGAGCAGGCTGGTCTGCTCTCCACTTGTGAGTGGGATTTTAATATTCACCTTGTTACTGTTTATGTATAACGGTATCACACTATATATATATATATATATATATATATATATATATATATATATATATATATATATGTGTGTTTTTTTTCTTTTCTCTTTCTCTATACATTTCTGTGGAAGACATACCGCTATATGCATTGAAAATTGAACTTATGGAAGTGGTTTTGTATCACTAGAACACTAAAACACCAGAGAAATTTTTATATTCTTGTTGGATTGCACAGAATTGCTAATTTGCACAAAATTGGTTAATTGGGATTATATTCCACACCTATGCAATTATTCATTGGCACCTAAATATTGGAGTCTATATTTAAAGACACAGCGCACATTTTTTCTTTTTTTTGTATTGTATTTTAGTATGGTTTGAGCTATTGCACTTTAAAAGGAGCTGCTTTTTTTTAAAATAAGATTCTTTCACTGAAATGTTTAGATTTTGATCTAGTGCCTCTGTACTTGTTTTTCTTGTGTATGTATAAACACTAACATTATAAATATATTTGTATGTATGTAATTTTGGAGTTCTCATTTAAAGGAACACTGTATGTATTCCAACACTGTAGTGTTCTCCCCCTACCCAAGTACGGTTTATATACCTTACATCCTGCAGTGCGCTAGTCTCAGTGATGCCACACAGTCTTCTGCCTCGATCTCAGCCAATCTAATGCCTTCCCCATCATTGTGAGGCTAGTGTGCATATGACGGCAAATGCTCTAGGAGAGTCATTTGATCGATGGCAAAGTTTAACTCTATTATAGCTGCGAAACCGCATCTAGTGGCGATCTTCCTGGCAACTGGGGGCTTGTTAACCCTGCAATCAAAATATTGCTATTCCTCCAGAACAGCAATGTTTTCAGTTACAGGGTTACAAAGACAGGGGCATGGCACCCAGACCACTTCATCTCAATGACATGGTCTGGGTGTCTGTAGATTCCCATTAACTTTATCTGCTTTAACTTGTACTTTTAAGATTTTTCCTTTTGTAATGATGATGATTTGTAATTCTGTGACTATACAGAAAAAGAAAAGGCCTTTAGCTGATCATAATAGATTAGCTTGTCAATTTTCAGGTTTTTAACATCAGCATTTTACATTTATTTTTTTATCTTCCCTATGATCTATGTGAACAGGTTTTGTTTGTGGGTTGTGGTGTGGTTTATTTATTTAATTCTTAATTTTACCTGAGCTCAACTAACCTAATGTTATGGTTACTGCTCCATAGATTCTTACTTGCTTGAATGTTTTTTTTTTTTTTTTTTTAAATGAAGTTTTTGATTTATTCGTTTTTTATGTTTTTTTTTTTTTAGATAAAGTATACGGAGAGGGCCCCTGTGCTACTTAGTGTCTACTAACTGAAACGTTAAGTGACCCGTTTTAGTTCCAAAAAGGGTGACTCTAAGATGGCATCTCCATTTTTTAAAATTGATTTTTAATTTGTCAGCAGATGTTTTTAAGAGTATTATCCAACTTTTGGCATTGTATTTGATGCCTTTTAGCAGATACCTAGTGATAAGTACCATTTCACTTCCCTGCACTGCTCAGGAGTGGGGGAGTGGGGGGGGGGGGGGGGGGGGGGGTGCTGAAGCACATTATTTATATCAATAGAGAACAGACAAAAAACAAACGATTTCCTTAAAGGATTTCTCAAGTAGTGAGCTAAGTAGGAAGTTTATTATAATTCTATTTACTCACAATTATGCAATGTCCTGCAGTGGAAGAGGTACCTAGTTTTCCATTCATGTTTGTGCTTTGGACATTGTGTTGCTGCATTGTGTAATTTTTTTTTTTTTTTAACTATTGGTATTGCGTGAGAGATGGACAGTCTGTATGGAATCAGAATAATTAATTATCCCAACAAGTAAAGCAGTTAATTATGGTTTTGTGGAACTTGGTATAGGACACAACTCCATTCACACTTAAAGCGGCTCTATCTCCAAAAATAAACTTTTGTTTAAATTGTATCTGTACAGATTCTTGTCTGAATCTGTTTATCTTTTTCCTGAGTGCTCAAGTTTTCCATAAAATACATAAGGACAAGTAGGGACTATTTTTCTAATGTCAAGTTTACAATACTTGACAATTGGTGGGCTTAGAACAAGATTCTGTTGCAGTTGCCAGTCAAATTTACCCACAATCAATCGGTAAAATCAGTCTCACTGAAGGGTAAAGGAGAGGAGAACAAAATGGCTGCACTCAGATATTGAGATTCAGCGCAAGAAAAAAACAAATATAAATAAAGGAAAGTTGCAAGGGTGGGAGTATAATGAAGATACAAGGGGCATACGGAAATTAAAACCAAAAGGAAACAAAAATCATGACCGTGACACTTTAAAATCATTTTTGTTAGGCTAAAAGTGATGAGATTTGCAGCCCGGCAGCTACTGATGAGCTATAGTTGCTCTGCATACATGTATTGAGTTATAATTGTATAAGTGCGAAAGGTAAGGAGGCTTTGAAACTATTAGAAGAAACCTGTGCATCATTACCACGAGAAGACCAAGTTCCTCTTGGGCTTCCAAGCAGGTTACACAACTGGCTGCATATTTGAGTCCCAAAATGCAGGTGGTTCAAGGACCTTTAACTTACATGAAGTCACCTTTCACTCTGTGTGCAGTTGTATCACTCCTTCTATACTACAGTTTTACCCACCTCCAACCTAAAAGTCTGGTCACACTGCATGGCTAATCCATTTTCTTAAAATCCGAATCACGCAACCCTGTTTTCTGTGGTGAACTTCTTTAACTTTCTGGTAACCACTTTGTGTATTTGCTGTCCTCCTCCCCCTTATTTAATGCTGCTCAGACTGTCATTTGAGGTTATGACAATCCTCTGTCGCTGTGAGAATATTGAGACTTCGGAGGGGGTCCCTCTGTACGTGACAGGGGTTGCACAGGTAATAAATTCCCAGCTTCCTAACATTTCTCTTCAGATTCATTCTTTTTTCTTTTTTTTTTTTTCTGAACGCAGCTACAGCATCAAGAGGATCCTTCGCTAACTTCTTTTCCCACTAATATTAACAAAATATCAACTTTCGTTCCCATATTGTTCACCCTCTTTAACTTGGCCAGCAGTCACCTTGTTTGCAATGTGAAGCTCTATGTAGATGGTTTTTTTTTTTTCAATCCGTCTAGCCTCAAAAAAAATTGGTTTCATACAGGAGCTAATGGTTTATCATGTTGTGTAGTGGAACTTTGGTGGGACAATCATTTAACAGAAGTTAGTTTTAAAGTAAAACTTTGAAAAATTATTTTTATTGAAATAGATCAGTGATGGCGAACCTATGGCCCGCGTGCCACAGGTGGCACGCCGGGCCCTCTCTGTGGGCTTGCGGCCATAGGTTCACCCTCAATGCAGAGTAGGCACCTGCCTGCCCGAAACGGCAGGCGCCTACTCTGCATCCGGGTCGGGAGGCAGGGGGAAGGGGATCTGTGATGCAGCTTCCCTGTCCTCCCGCGCGATGCTGTGTGGAGCGTTGCCAAGCGTTACCATGGCAACGCTCCACACAGCATCGCTGGGACGACAGGGGAGCTGATTCACAGATCCCTCCCCCTGCAGTGCTTACCACCACCGGACCACCAGGGATGGCTGTGCCGCCCCCCCTTCATTAAAGGTAAGAAGGGAGGGAGGGTGGGGATACTGACACACAGCACCCGCACCCCTACCCCCCCACAGCAGTACCCCCACAACAGTACCCCTACCCCCCAGCACCCCTATGCCCCCAGCAGTACCCCTTACCTCCCTCACAACAGTACCTCTACCCCCCACGCACAGTACCCCTACCCCCCCCACGCACAGTACCCCTAACCCCCCCACAGTACCCCCGCCAGCACCAGCACCCCTCTCACACACACAGCACCCCTCTCACACACACAGCACCCCTCTCACACACACAGCACCCCTCTCACACACACAGCACCCCTCTCACACACACAGCACCCCTCTCACACACACAGCACCCCTCTCACACACACAGCACCCCTCTCACACACACAGCACCCCTCTCACACACACAGCACCCCTCTCACACACACAGCACCCCTCTCACACACACAGCACCCCTCTCACACACACAGCACCCCTCTCACACACACAGCACCCCTCTCACACACACAGCACCCCTCTCACACACACAGCACCCCTCTCACACACACAGCACCCCTCTCACACACACAGCACCCCTCTCACACACACAGCACCCCTCTCACACACACAGCACCCCTCACACACACAGCACCCCTCACACACACAGCACCCCTCACACACACACAGCACCCCTCACACACACACGCACCCCCCACACACACACGCACCCCCCACACACACGCACCCCCCACACACACACGCACCCCCCACACACACACGCACCCCCCACACACACACGCACCCCCCACACACACACGCACCCCCCACACACACACGCACCCCCCACACACACACGCACCCCCCACACACACACGCACCCCCCACACACACACGCACCCCCCACACACACACGCACCCCCCACACGCACACGCACCCCGCACACGCACCCCCCACACGCACACGCACCCCCCACACGCACACGCACCCCACACACACACGCACCCCACACACACACACACACGCACCCCACACACACACGCACCCCACACACGCACGCACCCCACACACGCACGCACCCCACACACGCACGCACCCCACACACGCACGCACCCCACACACGCACGCACCCCACACACGCACGCACCCCCACACACGCACGCACCCCCACACACGCACGCACCCCCACACACGCACGCACCCCCACACACGCACGCACCCCCACACACGCACGCACCCCCACACACGCACGCACCCCCACACACGCACGCACCCCCACACACGCACGCACCCCACACACGCACGCACCCCCACACACACACGCACCCCCACACACGCACGCACCCCCACACACGCACGCACCCCCACACACACACGCACCCCACACACACACACGCACCCCCGCACGCACCCCCGCACGCACCCCCACACACACACGCACCCCACACACACACACGCACCCCACACACACACACGCACCCCACACACACACACGCACCCCACACACACACACGCACCCCCACACACACACACCCCCACACACACGCACCCCCACACACACGCACCCCCACACACACACGCACCACCCCCCCACACACACACGCACCACCCCCACACACACACACGCACCACCCCCACACACACACACGCACCAGCCCCCCCCCCCACACACTTACACAGCACCCCTCATACACCCCCACACACGCACCCCCCCCCCACACACACGCAATTGCCGTGTTGGCACTTTAAGGAAAAAAAGTTGGCATGTATTGCGGTTTGGGCACTCGGGCTCAAAAAGGTTCGCCATCACTGAAATAGATTGTGTAATGTAGCCTTGTATGCATTTCTGTTTCTCTAATGCACACAGACAAGTTACAAAACAATTTTTTAGTGCATCTTCTTGTCTTTTCTTACCCTTGCTCTATTAATCTGTGTACATTTTACTTGGATTTATGAAAAATGGGATGGAGAAAGTGTGACAGAAATGGCAGGGAAGAGACGGTGAGATTGAGAACAGTCACGTGCAGTCTGAGTTGGATAGACATGGGGGGAAATAGAGCAACTTGGGGAGAGATGTACGAGACATTGGCTGAGAGAAACTAGAAAGGCAAAAAGATTAGGAAAGAGACTGCGCACAGCGGTAAATCTGGGTAGTGGCCCTGGATTTTTATTTATTTATTTTTCTCCCCAGACATGCAGTTAAAAGGTTGGGGGGGGAAAGTACCCTTTTTTTATTTTATCGTTTCCCCTCATTCTTTTTTTTTCTATCATAAAGCATTATTTGTTTTTATGCTGGCATTTATGAGTATATTGGTACTATAAACAAAGCATGTTAATATTGATGCCAGTTCAGCAACAATGCCAAATACAAACTTTACAATTTTCCCATTCTCCATTGCTGTGGAAATGTCTTTTTTCAACAGACTGATGGCATAGCTGTAGTATTTTCTAGTGAATTACCAAACTAATATATAATATATCTTCTTTAATGCAATATATTTGGTAACATTTAATCTGTGTAAAATGTATCCATATTCCCTTGTCAATTTATACATATATCATTTTTTTGCAATGCTTATGTGACTTCATTGGAGGTTGTTAAACTTGGCTCGTTGAAGTTATTGGGGTGGAAGGGTCTGGACGCCATCCCAATGGTTTAAAATTAAAGTTTCACCCATGACACCAGGCACCGCTGGCTTCCATCTTCGTGGACACTGCAGTATTAGGAAGGTTTGTTGGGCACCCGGTGATGGGCTGAGAGCGGCTGCCCATTGAGTAAAACGAATCATAAAATGATTTAGATTTAGTTTTTGCACTTTTACTTTGATTACTGATTTGGAGCATTTCTTTTTTTTTTTTTTTTGTCTGATTGTGCAACTTTTTGTTTTGTTCCTCATTTTGCTGTGTATTGGGTAAGTTGACTGTATGTGGTTGCATAGATCTGGGAATATTAACTGAATACAAGAAAAAGGAAATCATCAGCAGTTATCCCAAAAATTTTGTACATTATCGTATTGCTATATAGGCAGTGTCACATGAATTGACACATGCCACTGCAAAATGAATACAAGGTTACAAAAACTTTAAGGAGCTGTGTCTAGAGTCCTTGCACCATAACCACTACAATAGTAAGTTGTTGTTATGGTGCTTGGGAGTGTCCATTTATTTTTTCACCCATTTTAGTTGATGTTGCCAGACGTAAATTTGAGTAAACTCCCCATCCCCCCAAAAATAACCATCTTAACTTAAACAATTGTTAGCAAAGTTGCAAAGTGTTTTGTTTTTTTATAAATGATTTTGCATTTTAAGGATGCTCAACTTTTTCTCCATCTGCATTTCTCCACTCTAGCCCGGGGAGAATATCGGTGACATGAGTTGCCCGTCTGCCAATCGTAAGCCGCGATTGCCCAATAGAATGCTTCTCACATGAAGGCATCCCTATGGAAGCATTCTCTGTCCGCTGTGAGCTTGATGAGATGGGGTTGTTCTAAAACCCATTCATAAAAGTAACAAATACAGTTAGAGACAGAATAGGCAACCAAATGTCTTCATCTCATTGAAGTGGTCTGTGTGAAGTATCTCTGTCCCCTTAACCATACAACCAAAATATTTACATTGTAAGGTTCACACTGCCTCTAGTGGCTGTCTCCTCAATTCACAGCTAGTTTAACTCCGTGAAACTAGGCTGGACTTGAAAAACACCATAGGAAAGTACTGATTCAATGCTTCCCTATGGGGAAGGCCTAATGTGCTTGCGACCCTTGCCACACATGCACGTTTGGTTTCCACATCACTGTAACATTTGCGGAAGTGGAGCCCAGTCGAGTGCTGAGGTACCTCGGCACTGGAATCAAGTAAGTGAAAAGAGGGTTTTAATCCCTTAATTTGCCAGCATGGTCAGATGTAGTGTTCCTTAACGTGTTAAAGACGCTTCAGTGATTTCTATCCAATCACTATTGCCACTCCAAACTTGGATGTCCTTCTGCAAACACCAATAAAATTGCAAATACAAAAAACTGTAATGTGCAAATATAATAATTGTTATAACCAGCACAATGTGGAAACCGAGGCATATTGCTTCTCCTTTAAATCACTGGATTTAACAAATCTGTGTAAAACCGATTGGGATCAGTAACTTTTGACAGAAAGGCTGTTAACTGAGCATTATGGGAGCCGTAGTCAAATCCTTAACACATAGAAAAAGCCCACTGAAAATGTGGATTTCCTTTCTATTTAGTTGGGAGGATAATGGCAAATGCTTTTAGTAGTAGTAGTATTTTAAGTTATTTTATACAGACTGGCACCAATATGAAACAGTACCTAACCCCCTACTGGATAAAAAAAGAACTGATCAGTTTGTGTTTTTTATACTAATTTCAGCTTGTTGTTTGTTTGTTTGTTTTAAATCGAATATCTCCATGCTTTTCTTTTCTTTTCTTTTTTAATTTTTTTTATATTTTTGGCATTATCAGGATAAAATGTTTAGGATGAGAGCACCAAATCTTTTTTTTTTTTTTTTTTTTTAGCAGATGAGTCATGATTTTGAGTGAACCTTGTTTTTCTCAAGCTAAAGTAGACCTTCCACCTTTGAAAGGTTTCTCATGGATTTTAGTTTGAGATAAACTGTGTGTTTTTCTTTCTCTTAGTAAGTAAGCATGCTTTTTAAGCTGCTTTGCAAGCTTAAAGGGACTCTATAGCCAACATATAAAAGCAAGAAAGACAGGTCCCCTAGCCTTCCTTCTTGCTTTTATATGTACTTTCAGCAAACAAAAAATATTTTCGAGGCTTTTTTATATTGAAAACTTACCTCCGTTCCAGCGCCGAGCTCCCAGCCATGCCGCGCCCCCTTTTTCGTCAAAATGACGAAATCGCGGGGCCCAATAGGACGCTTCTCTGAGAGAAGCGTCATCGCGATGTGGTGCGCGGCTTCGCGCTGCACCAATCGCGTTCTTCATAGAGCGGCATTGACAGCCGCCCTATGAAGACAGTCAGTGCTTTACCGCGCATGTGTGCGGAATGCGCGTTCGCGAGCTGAGCTGTCTGACAGCTCAGCTCGCTTTCTACTCCAAACTTTGCATGCAAACACTATATATAGAGATTTCTCTATATATAGTGTTTGCATACACACACACACACACACACACACACACACACACACACACACACACACAAATTAACAATAAGGGGGGACCTACTGTCCCCCCCCCCCCCGGCCCCCACCCCTGAGCAGTGGGTTGGGGCCCTAAAATTTAAAATAAGGGGGGGACCTACTGTCCCCCCGGCCCCCACCCCTGAGCGGCGGGTGGGGGCCCTAAATACAAAGGGGGGGAACCCTAGTCACCCCTCTCCCCCCCCCCCCCCCCCCACAAAAAAATATCTCCCTACCTACCCCCCTCACCCTAAAAATGAGGGGGGGACCTTTAACTAAAAACCTATTTTAAAAAAGAGATAAAAACAACTTACCATTCGATGTTTTCTTTCTTCTAAAATCTTCTTTCTTCAGCCCCCAAAAAGGCCAAATAAAAAAACCATAATAACCGACGCAATTTAAAAAAAAAAAAAGAGCGCAAAAAAAAATAATCCATCTTCACCCATGGAGGGCTCAGCGCAGACTGAGCTCTGCAGGGCGGGGGAAGGCTTATAAGTTCTTTGGAATTTTCCCACGCTTGTAAAATGACACAGAGCACTGTGATTGGATGGATTTCAAGCCATCCAATCACAGTGCTCTGTGTCATTTTACACAGCGTGGGAAAGTTCTTTGGAATTTTCCCACGCTGTGTAAAATGACACAGAGCACTCGGATTGGCTTAAACCAGCCAATCAGTGTTCTTAGCCTAATTGCAGGGCGTGGCAAGGCTTTATAAGCCTTCCCCCGCCCTGCAGAGCTCAGTCTGCGCGGAGCCCTCTTTGGGTGAAGATTATTATTTTTTTGCGCTCGTTTTTTTTTTGTGTCGGTTATTATGGTTTTTTATTTGGCCTTTTTGGGGGCTGAAGAAAGAAGATTTTAGAAGAAAGAAAACATCGAATGGTAAGTTGTTTTTATATCTCTTTTTAAAAACAGGTTTTTAGTTAAAGGTCCCCCCCCTCATTATTTTTAGGGTGAGGGGGGTAGGTAGGGAGATATTATTTTTTTTTTTGGGGGGAGGGGTGACTAGGGTCCCCCCCCTTTGTATTTAGGGCCCCCACCCACCGCTCAGGGGTGGGGGCCGGGAGGGGGGGGGGGAAATGGGGACCTACTGTTAGTTTTAGGGCCCCCACCCACCGCTCAGGGGTGGGGGCCGGGGGGGACAGTAGGGCCCCCACCCACCGCTCAGGGGTGGGGGCCGGGGGGGGGAGAGTAGGTCCCCCCCCTATTGTTATTTTTAGGGCCCCCACCCGCCGCTCAGGGGTGGGGGCCGGGGGGGACAGTAGGTCCCCCCCCCCCCTATTTTTTATTTTAGGGCCTCCCACCCGCCGCACAGGGTTGGGGGGCGGAGAGGGGGAGGACAGTAGGTCCCCCCCTCATTATCTTCATGGCCCCCACCCGCCGCCCAGGGGTGGGGGCCAGGGGGGGGAGGAGAGTAGGTCTCCTCCCCCCCCCCCCCCCCCCCCCTTCAACCACTATTGTGGCCAGAAAGAGTCCCTTTGGGTCCTCCTCTTCGGGCTTCAGCTGTCAGCTCTAGCTACTCCCACAGCAGAGCTGACAGCCTCAGCACACAAAGCGCGTTCACAGTGCTTTGTGTGCTGATAGCCCGTCTGAAGTATTCACCCATGTGTGAATGAGGCCTTTTTTAGGGCCTCTGAACTCGGAAGTCCCTCTGGTGGCCGTCTGACTGCAACAAGAGGTGTTCCAAGCTTCCGATGTAAACACTGCATTTTCTCAGAAAATACAGTGCTTACAAGAAAAAGGCTGCAGGGAGCTGTAGCACTCATCTGAACAACCTCATTAAGCTGAAGTTGTTCGGGTGACTATAGTGTCCCTTTAATGTCTATTATCATTTATTTAGGGAATACTTGTGTAGTCTATGCTATCTGTAATTTGTAGCTTGCTGTAGAAATCATGCAGTATTTCTAAAGTAATTAGTAATGCCCAACTTTGTGTGGTAGGAGATTAAGTCTACAGCACCACGAGCCCCCCTTAGTGCTGTGTGTGTTAATATCCCCAAAACTCTTTGCTTGTGGTTTACTATTGTACTACACACATCATCACAGTCTATTCGAAAATAGTTTTTGTAATTCCCTGCAGTATTTGTGGATTTTTAAATTTTATTTTTCCAACTTCACCTCACCCATTTCTGACGGACATGGGGCATAGTCAAGTTCTCTAATTGAACCATCAAAGTTGATTTTCAGGATCTGGGCTGTGTTTGTTCTCACTCATAGCAAAACTAATTGAAGCCAGGCTTAATGAGAAGAGCCTGGGCATGGTCAGAGCCAGATTTAGGTTGCCTAAGACCACCTTTTAGAACCCTGGGCTCTTTCTGTGAGTGTTGATTGTGTGTAGTGGCTGATTAGTGTGTGTGTTGGGGGGGGGGGGGATTTTAAGAGCTGTCTGGGGGGGGGGGGGATTTTAAGAGCTGTCTGGGGAGGTTGAATGTTGTGTATGTGAAGAGAAAGGTGAGAGCTGTATGGTGGCAGATTGTACGGTGCGTGTGTATATGTGTTGGCTGACTCTTGTGTGTATGTGGAAGGGAGTCAGAGTGTGGGGTGTTTAATTTGTGTGTCTCCCACCGCCTCACTTACCTTCTCTGGTTGTCCTGTGAGCGGATCCCTGGTTTTCTGGTGGGGACGCTCCATCTCTGCCAGTATCCAGTACAGACCACTTTAAGAGCACCTTCGCATTTCAGGTGCTCAGTCAATGACTCAGAGCCGGCTGTGACTAATCTGAGTCACGAAGTAGTGCCGGGAGACTGTGAGGGTACTCTTAGAGTGGTCTGACTCTGTATCTGATATTTTTTACTTTTTACTTTTTTTTCCTTTTTAATATCTATACCTGATATTGGCACAGATCACTACACTCCATCAATGAAGTAAAGAGGCACAGCGCTGTGCAGGGAGATCTTTTTCTGATCTCTGTTTTGACTCGAGTTGGTGTTGTTTAGAGCCAGAGTTCTGGGTCCCAGTCTGAGCCCAAGCCCTAGGCAGCCTCTCGGTCAGCCTAACTGGAAAACTGGTTCTGGGCATGGTAGATAAAGTATTATGGAAACAGCTAGGTAAGTTTTCAGGGACATCTTCCTTGCACCATAACAACTACAATAATCTGCAGTTTTATGGTGCTTGAAGACTAATATTGTGGTCTATGGAGAGCTGCTTATGAAACATTCCAAGTATTGCGTCTTTGACATTGGAATAATCTTTTCTCCTTATCTTGGTAAAAGCTGTCTCTTCAACATTCTAATTAGTATAGAAAAAGACCAATTGTTCGAACACATCAGCAGCTGAGGTTCACGTTTTAGCATCTAATTCCCATTATGCATTTTTGGAATTGTTTATTCTCATACTGCCACTTATTGACCATAAGAAATGTGCCATTTTCGAATCTGAGCTGAGCATTGCTTTGAATGTGACTGCTGGTTACAAAGGGGGGATAAACATGGGAGGTGAGAAGCTGATATCTATTCTCTGGCAATGTGCAAATGTCTTACCTTTTTTGGCAGGATTTCCCTAGAAATATTGACGTTACAACCAAAATGCGAGGACGTTGAGACGGCCGAGGGGGTAGCTATAACTGTCACGGGTGTGGCACAGGTACAGTAACCCACAGCACATCATTTTCGGAATGCATGTCAACAGGAACTGTAATCATGTGATCAAAAGGCAGATGGCAAGAAATTCACCTACTGTAGTTGTAAACGATGGCAAAATGTGTCTTAATCTGTATAATTAAAGGGACATAACATTTAATTAACTTGGAAGAAAGCAGCTGTTACCAACTGGTTGAAAAAGAAAATACCCAAATGGTTATTTTGGCTCCTGAACTGTTGGTGGGACTTCTTTGCAAACTGTAAAGGTCCGTCTTTAATGAGCTAAAATGCATTAGAGATGTGAGTACTGGCTAATAAGTTTGTCTGTTCACGTGTTTATTTCAAGAAGCATGACCGTATTGAATAGGTGACATACTTTTTGCAGCTTCTTGGGACAGTAGGCATGAGGGAGTTTCATTACACCCTTTAATATCCGATGGTTCCCCAGGTTATGACACACATGCCACGAAATACTCAGTTTAGTGTTATTTTTGTAGTAGGGGCATTAACCTGTGTGCCATCAAGGTAATGGGTGAATTTTGACAACTTCTGATCCCATTAAAATACTGTGAGGAGAGTCGCAATGCCATAAGTCAGCATTACTTCCATGCAGTGTGTAAGCTATAGTGATAATTTTGTCAAGTTTTTTTTAAATTTAGGTGACTAAAACCATTCAGATGACAAAAATTGCATTTTAGTCAAAAGACTATGACTATAAAACTAAATTGAAATCTAAATGAACACTGTGGAAGGGGCAAAAGAGACAGACCAAGGCTTGGGAGAGAGACACCTAGAGGGGCTGAGAGAACACAAAGAGAAACAGGGGCTGGGTAAGGGTCAAAGAGACAGAGGCTTTAACTAAACCCATTAGATTTTAGTTCAGTCATCTAAATTCTAGTGGAGATTTAGTAGACTAAAATACGACTAAAACTAAAGGGACATTTTAGTGAAAAGACTATGACTAAAACTAAATTGAAATTTGCCGCCAAAATTAACACTGGTAAGCTACAAGTTATATAAAGTGGTCATGGTACCTGAAGTTTGTGTCTGCATTGTTTTGCTATGAAACACTGCACATACAAAGCTTTACCCCTTGATGTCTGATGTGTAACTCCACCTACAACTGCCTCTTTGGGGTACATTTCTATGTACAGAGTTGTATTTGTTGGATGCACCCAGTCAGTGAATGACAGTCAGGTTTGGCATCCAGCTTCTGCAGCTCGCCAGCCATAATGGACCATCTGCACCTGGTGAGAGCCCGTGTAAGAGGGTCACCTGTTACAAAACTTTACCCCATTACCAGAAAATGGGCCAGGGTAGCTGTAGTGGTTATGGTGCTTGGAGTAAACTATTTAAAAAAAAAAGTGTTCTTCCAGTATGTAACTTGCTTTCTTATATAAATGTTATAAAAATGCATTATGCATTCCTTAAATTATACAAACAATTCCTTTTATAACATTGAACTACTTGGTGCATTCCGGATAATGTGGTGTTGGAAGATTTTACTTAAAACTTGTTAAATGAAATAGAATTCTGATTCGCACGCCATTTTTAAGTTAGAACATTTTGCTAATGCGATATTGCAAAGCGATCTTTAAGATCTTATAGTAGTATTGCTCCCTTATGGTATGCTAAGAATGTGCAACTCACTGGGCAAATTTTACCTGTGATCTACTGTCATTCTGGTGGGCATGTCTTTAACAAATGAAACCAAGGGTTTGTCAGTTGACTATAGAATCTATTCAACAACATGCTTTTGGAAAAGTCACTAGTTTAAAATCATGTAGAGCCATGTCAACTGAACGCAACCTCAGACCCAACCATTGATGAATCCGTTATCCTAATTTTCCTATTGAAAATATAACATATAACAAACGTCTTAAATACAGTAGATTGCTATAATGACAAACGCCTTATTTTTGGCAGCATTTGTATATTCATGTAAAAACGTGTAATCTGATATTCTACTGTAATGGATGTAACGAAGTGGGTAACTTTTTTGCTCTGTTAGCAAATGTACATTCTTGCTATCATAAGATGGCATCTTATCACTCTTTCATTTTCATTCCAACCATGCGAACATGACACTAATATTTGAAATATACATATTTTAAACACACGTTTTCTTTAGAAGACGATACATTTGTTGTAAATATCCATTATTATATTGTAACTATTCTATATTTTAGATTTTTATTTTTTCTTCTTCATGTAAAATGCATGATGTTGGCTTATACACGGGATATGAATGTATTTTGTGTTAACAATTTGTCTTGCACAAAATCGATATACTGCCATGATCAGTTCTTGGCTGCCATGCTTACTCTTCTTTTCAACTTTTATGGGAGTAGTGCATGGTTACAAAAAGGATTAACATGGCATGTTTGAGTGCCCGTATTATGAGTCATACAAACTATGTTTTAATTGCTCTGTGCATAGGATTTTGTCAAAACTGGGGATTCCCTGGCACCTCCCCCTCACCAGCTCATGGTATAGTGAAGAATTAAAAGTTGGTCAAATAATTTGATGGCTTGAGCACACATTCCTCTGATAAGCTTTAATCGCTGAGGGTATAGTTAGATTGGCTGCACTGAATCTCCTTTTTCTATGTCATGGTTACCATCAACCACATTTTAGCAGCTTAGGATAGCCACATTGATTTGGCACAGCTGAATCCTGCTGTTGTCCTGCTCGGAATGCCTGTATGTATTGTGTGCTCACGCTGTACAAATATTTGTACGGGTAAGGAGGAAGTGAAATTCCTGCTCATTCAGTCAGTGACTTGAAGGAAGGGCATTGGTTGCTAGGGAGTCAACTGTTTTTTGTCAAGCAGTTTGTCATGAGAGAATTTACAATCGCTCTTAAATGGTGTGCTATTGTAAAGTCCCTCAAGTCAAAGAAAAGATTAAAAACATGTAATGTGTGATTTTTTATGTTAATGATCTGCAACATGTGGCTGGAAAACAAAACAAAAAAAAAACTCCATCTATTTGTTTGGTAAAATGTTCAAATCTTCTTCACGTGTCCAGAAGCAGATTCTAAGCACTCTCACCAATAATAACTTTTCTCCATGGCTGCCAGAGCAGGATTAACCTTAAGGCAGCCATAGGTGGCCACCTAGGGCCCAGGACTTTCACAGTGTCCCCAGAATCATGAATTTGTTGGGTCCCATTAGCCATTTCTTTGTGAAGAAAGAAGGTGGGGGTAACCTGCCTAAGGTCCTTGGGATATAAATCCTTCTCTGATGGCTGCATCATTTTTGCTGGAGAACGTCCAATCCAAAAGCTTAATTCAAGCTCCAAACCCTCTTTATTCGTGAATACAAGCGTAGTTCAAGAAACATTTCAATCACGGCTTGGCAAACAGTTGTTTCTTTGAAATTTTGCTTGTATTGGTGAATAATAATAACTTAGACTGAGGGTCATTTCGGGCTTTCTTTATATATGCTCCCATAAAAACCTGGATTGCTACAGCAATGCAATTTTCAGGCATATTTCAACCTGCTACTGCAAGCCCTTAGGTGTGACTGTAAAAATCAATAGTAAAGTGAAACGTGACAAGTATAGGTGTCTTTCAAATTTTCGGACCCCACAACTTGAAAAATTGGCTCCCCTAAAGAGTGCATAAAAATTACTTATTACAGTCTTATTTGAATATTGCTGTTGACAATGGAAAAAAAAAACAAATTAGCAAGAACTCTCCTATGACGAATAGTCCATGTCAGTATTCTCTGAATACCAATGTGCTTAAATGGACATTTTAGCATGCAAAGTTGCAAATTTGTTTTGTTTTGTGTTATGATACTTATTCTTTGCTCTTTTCCACTTTTTCTTCTTCTAATTTGTATTACAATGTATTATCCATGACATGTTGTTATCCGACGAGAATGTGAAATATCCTATTGGAAACATTGCTGTTCTGATGAAATATTGGCTTACAAAATTATTTAGTCTAATAAGGGCACTGTTTTTACATGACTGAATGTTTAAAATAACAAACCATTAAATGTTATAACTTCAATCTGTCATGCACTTGCTTGCACCATAATTTAGTTATTTTCATGGTCAATAGTTACTGGCCTTTTTTCATATGATTGCAAGGCAGTTTTTGTTTTGTTTTTTTATTCTATACATTGATCAGCCACAACATTAAAACCACTGACCAGGATAGTGAATAACATTGATTATTTAGTGACGATGGCACCTGTCAATTGGTGGGATATATTAGGCAGCAAGTGAACAGTCAGTTCTTGAATTTCATGTGTTAGAAACAGGAAAAATGGACAAGCAAAACAATCGTAGTGACTTTGACAAGGGCCAAATAGTAATGGGTAGATGACTTGGTCAGAGGATCTCCTAAAATGAAGTCTAGTGGGCTGTTCTCTGTGTGCAGTGGTTAGTACCTACCAAAAGTGATGCAAAGGAGGACAACCGATGGCTAGACAAACTTCTCCAAAATAGCAAGTCTTTTTGGGTGTACATGGTAATGGTGAAAGGAAGGGCAACCGGCATCAAGGTCATGGGCACCCTAGGCTCACTGATGCTCATGGGGAGGAAAGGCTAGCCCATCCGGTCCGATCACACATTAGCTACTGTAGCTCAAATTGCTGGAAGGTGTCAGAACACACAATGCAGACCAGTGCCCATGATGACCCCTGTCTACTGCCGAATAGGCCTTCAGTGGGGACATGAGCTTCCGAACTGGACCAAAGAGCAACGGAAGAAGGTTTCCTGGTCTGATGAACCAGATTTTCTAGATCAGGCGGTTGGACAGGTGCGTATGTGCCGTTTACATGGGGAAGAGAGAGCAGCAGGATTAATTATGGCAGTGTTATGCTCTGGGCAAAGTTCTGCTGGGAAACCTGGTGTCCTTGCTTTCATGTGGATGTTACTTTGACGTGTATTTAATGTGAGAACCACAACAAAAGTGTAAAAAAAGCAAATAAAAAGAAAAAACGTTCCTTAACAGTAAGGAATATACGCTAACAAATGCATAGAAATATATCCAAAATCATTTATTCACTTACATCTAGGTTAAAAACAGCAAATTCTAAATTTGTGTATTCACAAATCTAATATTTCTAGGCACCAGTTATACACTGTCCATCTTTTCCCTGTACATAGTTTCACACCATTAATCTAGGGAATCCAGTCCTTTAGACATGTCAATATTGGCATCGTATTGGAGGATATTTATAAGTGTCATTCCAAGTCACTTTCCCCTACTATATTTATATTACTAATGTCTTGGTGCCAGATACCACCGGTAACGTTAAGAGATCTTAGTTAGTCCATGCTGCATCATAGATGTTTTAGCAGCACAGAGGGTGAGGGGGACCTAATTAGGCATGTTTTATGTTGTGGCCGATCAGCGTATACAGATGGTATAACTCTCCTCCCTCCTCTTTTTTTTTTCCCCTTTCTTTTCTTTTGCTTCTATTTAAATGTATTTATTTTGCAGGTTAAAATTATGACTGAGAGAGAACTTTTGGCTGTGGCTTGTGAGCAGTTCCTGGGAAAAAATGTACATGAAATTAAGAATGTTGTACTTCAAACCCTGGAGGGTCACTTACGATCTATTCTTGGTATATAAAACAAAAAAGTAACCTTTTATGTGTGTGCATATATTATGTATACATTTTTATATATGTATTTGGTTTTTTTTTTTTTTTGCTCTCTCATCAATTTGAAACTTCCATAAAACATACAGACAAAATCTTTGTCATAAATGAGATTAGCCGATCTAATTTGGCCATTTTCCAACTACAAACAGATGTGTTTTACATGTAGCTGGGAGCTTATGGGTTTAGAAAATCCAAATCGGTTAGAAAGACTATAATAGGATTGACCGAATATAATGGCATCCTTAGGGTGTTAATCCATCGTGGTCCAGAACAAAACTAGTAATGCTTGTCCGTATGTTACAGGGGTAGGCCAGTTTCGTCACTCTGGATGTTGACTATATCTCCTAGAATGCTTTTACAGCCATAATGCTTGCAAATCAAGAGAGCTGTATTCCACAACATCTCGAGTGCCGAAGGTTGCCTATCTCTGTAAGATTCTTGTTTTAAAAATCCCCATCACCTTAAAGGGACACTATAGGCACCCAGCCCTTAACTGACTTTAATTCATTGAAGAGGTCTGGGTGCTGTGTCCCAGTTCATAACCATGCGGCTGAAAACCTTTCAGTATTAGAGAAACTGCAATGTTTACTTTGCAGGGTTAAGACTGCCTCTAGTGGCTGTCTTCCAAACAAAGGCATGGCAGAGGGTCACTGTAGAGTTATGAATACAATTTTGTATTTCTAACCTATGGTGTTTAAGTAACCTAGGCCCCAATTTTCATATTTTTAGATTTGTTTTTCAAATTGATTTTATTTCCTTCAAAATATTAAAATATAAAATTAAAATAAATGTTCAATATTCTCAAATGGCTTTAAAAGTTTACCAATAAATTTGAATAAATCATTTTAAAAGTGTATCATGATTACTCTGGGCCCTAGTTAGTAGAAACAAGTTTTTAATTATTTCAGAATTTATTCAGTCCTTTAGTGAAAAGTTGAATGTATGCTAGGGAGTTTTGGACCAGTACCACATATATTCCATTCTGTTGTTCTACTTAAGACTATTTGCTTACTTTTTGGTGTGTGGCATAGTACATCTGTAAGGCACTCCCATAATTTTAAGTGTGCGGCATTTGGTACTTGTTATGTGGTACATTAAGTAAAACCAAGTATGTTTAACCCTATGCAGGTACATTAACTGTGGAGCAAATCTATCAGGATCGAGATCAGTTTGCCAAGCTTGTGCGGGAAGTTGCAGCTCCCGATGTTGGTCGAATGGGTATTGAGATTTTGAGCTTTACCATAAAGGTACAAAATATTCTTTAACATTGCTGGGAAGATGCATTTTCCTTCTTTCTTGCTAAAATATGTAGTGTATTACTATATAATATATACACACACTTCCACTTTATCATTGACACACATCAATATATCTCGTTTTGAATTCACTCTAACATCTACCTTTAATTGGTGCCCAATTTGTTGTGCTTTTTGCAGGATGTGTATGACAAGGTTGAATATCTCAGTTCTTTGGGTAAGACTCAAACCGCGGTTGTCCAGAGAGATGCTGATATTGGTGTAGCGGAGGCAGAGCGTGATGCAGGCATACAGGTAAGTACTCCAGAACAGAGTGGATTCTGTGCTGTCATTGGCACATCAAAGTGTTATCATGATATGAAAATGTATGTGGCTTACATGGCCCCATCTCCACACCACACTTTACTCCTCACTTTCTTCTTTCTATTTATGTGTTCCATGGTGTCTGTAGGTTTCATGGGTAGATGGGTGTGCTGAGATGGCATAACACACTTTTGTGCTTTCTCTCTATTAATCTTGTTGATAAGCAATGGGTGGGTGCAGTTGTGAAAGCCGGGTAGTAGCAGGGAAGAGATGGCTGTCATGGGCAGAGCATAGCTAGCTTCTTCCCTCCAGACCAGGCTTAAAAAGAATCATGGTGGGTTCAGAACTGCTAACCTTGGGATATTGTGGCCCCTATAACTAGGTATATGACTTGCTAGAAGTGTTGACACATAATGTGTAGAATTGTGAGTATGACATGCTGCATAACTAATCTTTTTAAATGATTTCTTCGTACAGGAAGCAACATGCAAGCGAGAAATGCTTGATGTGAAATACCTATCTGACACAAAAATAGCGGATTCAAAACGTGCGTTTGAAATGCAGAAGGCGGCATTTAGCCAGGAAGTAAATACTAAGGTAAGTAAGTGCCTCCCAATAAACTGGATGGTATATGATCATTTAAAAGACAGAGGTAAAAAGTACAATCCATCCTTTTTTTTTTTTTTTTTTTTTTTTTTAATAATAAAATAAAAAAGGATATTTTTCTGCATTTAATCTGGTGCATTCCCCAGGCACATGTTATATTACATATGTGTGAGGCATCCACTATCCATGTACTATTATATAACAACCAGCAAGACGAAGTCTTTTAAATTAGAAAAACAACTAAATTAGATCAAGTCTTCTTGACTAGTGATTTAAATCAAATCCAACCTGATGGTGACTAATTTTAAACTAAACAAAACACTATCTTAGAAGGACTGTTAAAGTGGCTCTGTCACCCTAAACATGCCTTTTTTCTACTATTTCCTCTTCTCAATTTTTGACAAAGGGTGAAGCTTAAGGCGAGCTCCACTTCCTCTGTCAAGCTAACCTTTCCACAATACTCTCCTATATCTTTTCCTTCTTCCATTACCTTGCACGATTTTCGAGCTCCGCGCAGGCCTAGTTCCATATTAAGCTCTCACGCTTACCGTTTAGGCATGGCTGTCTCCAAAGTGCTTCCCCGTCACATAATGTGGGCAAGAGAAGGTAGTGGCCTTGTGTCACTGCCAGTATTTAACTAAAGACGTCGCCGAGAGAGGATTTGGGCCACAAAGAGGAGCGCAATTTGAGGTGAAGGAGGTTAAGTAAAATATATTAAAGGACCACTATAGTGCCAGGAAAACAAACTTGTTTTCCTGGCATTATAGTACCCTGTGGGTGCCCCCACCCTCAGGGTCCCACTCCCGCCGGGCTGAAGGGGGAAGAAGGAGGTTAAACACTCACCTTTCTCCAGCGCCGGGCTCCCACAGCGCTGGGGACTCTCCTCCTCCTTCCGATGTCATTGGCTGAATGCGCGCCAAGAGCCGCGCGCATTCAGCCAGTCCATAGGAAAGCATTCTCAGTGCTTTCCTATGGACGCTGGCATCTTCTCACTGTGAAAATCACAGTGAGAAGCGCGGAAGTGCCTCTAGCGGCTGTCAATGAGACAGCCACTTGAGGCTGGATTAACCCATTTGTAAACATAGCAGTTTCTCTGAAACTGCTATGTTTACAGCAGGCAGGGTTAATCCTAGATGGACCTGGCACCCAGACCACTTAATTGAGCTGAAGTGGTCTGGGTGCCTATAGTGGTCCTTTAAAAGGGGAAGTTTGGAGATAATCTATTAGGAGTGGAGATACAAAAAAATATTGTTTGCCAGTTGATTTAAGTAGTTTGTGTTTTGTGCAAACCATTCTATTCTATCTAAACCTTTAGTTTTCTAATCATGCAGAAAGCAGAGGCACAGCTGGCATATGAACTTCAAGCTGCGAAGGAACAACAAAAGATCCGTCAGGAAGAGATTGAGATTGAGGTGGTGCAACGTAAGAAGCAGATAGACATTGAGGAGAAAGAAATTATCCGTACGGACAAGGAATTGATTGCAACTGTCAGGAGACCAGCTGAAGCAGAGTCTTATCGAATTCAACAGATCGCTGAAGGACAAAAGTAAGGCAGTGATTTAACCTCTGTTTTGGCACAGGATTTGGGGTTGTAGTTCAGCACCTAAAAGGCAACAACTGAACATACACTCTTAATAAACCATTTATGAAGCTGTTTGGTTACTATAAAATAGTTTTTGCATGATTTGGCGTTTAAAGGGACATTCAAAGCACCAACACCATTATATCTTAATGTATTGGATTTGATGCTTCCTACAGCCTCCACAGGCATAAACTGTGAAAAGATGGGTGGGTGGGCTGAAGAAACTTCCCTGGCTAAAAGGCCCAATAATGCAATATTTTAAGTTTATAAAAGTTTACTTTTCAAAGTGTATCTTGCTTTATTTTGCTTTGGATCTTTTTTTAAATGTGGTTTAAAAAGATAACGGTCATGTTAAGCATATTTCTTTAAATCCAAGCAAAATTCTATAGAAAAATAAATAAATGACAAATTGGTGGAAGAAAGTTGGTAACTGTTTCTGACCGATAGAATGAATTCAAGACCTAAGTTTGAAATATGAGTTTATTATTTAAAGGGACACTATAGTCACCCAAACAACTTTCAGTTAATGAAGCAGTTTTGGTGTATAGATTAAGCCCCTGCAGTCTCACTACTCCATTTTCTGCCATTTTAGGAGTTAAATCACGTTATGCATCCATAGGCACACCTTTCTGCAATGTAACTTACACAGCCTTCCTAAAAACTTCCTGTAAAGATACATCTAATGTTTACACTGGCTTTATTGTAAGTTCTGTTTAATTTCAAATTCCTTAGCTCCTGCTCTGTTAATGGCTTGCTAGACGGTGCAGGATCCTCCTGCATGTAATTAAAGTTCAATTTACAGAGCAGGAGATGAAGTGCTGTTGAAAAATAACATATTTGACTTCCTTGTCCTTTCCTGCCCAGGGTAAAACAGGTGCTCACTGCTCAAGCTGAGGCTGAAAAGATTCGTAAAGTGGGTGAAGCGGAAGCTTCTGTTATTGAAGCCATTGGAAAAGCCGAGGCAGAGAAAATGCGGCTGAAAGCATCCGCCTATCAACAGTACGGAGAAGCTGCAAAGATGGCTATTGTCTTGGATTGCCTGCCTCAGGTAACTCAAGCAGAAAAACATTCCGGCTGCCCCTATATTAATTTGCCCTTTGTTTTGCTCTGTACGTTCCATTGTTTTAAGATTGCATAGAGGTTACTAAAGTGCAGCATCACCTCTAAATTACATTTAAAGGAACACTCCAAGCAACATCAGCTGACTCTGCACTACAGGGCTTCGCTAAGGAGAGCTAACTGAATCTCCTAGCTCTGCGGGGCTAGCTTGTTGGCTCACAGCATTGACTGTTTTAAAATGGTTTGACTGTTTATATTTGAGGGGCACCAGGCCACCCTTGGCATCATAAACAATACAGGTCGCTCTAGTGATTATGGAGCTTGGATTATTGACTTTAACCCCTTAATGACCAAACTTCTGGAATAAAAGGGAATCATGACGTGTCACACACGTCATGTGTCCTTAAGGGGTTAAAGGGACACTTTCAGCACCCAGACTACTTTATCTAATTGAAGTGGTCTGGGTGTAGAGTCCCTGTCCCCTTAATCCCGTAATGCAACACATTGCAACTTCAGATAAACCGTAATTTTTACATTGCATGGTTAAGACTGCCTCTAGTGGCTGTTTAGATAGCCACTACAAGCACTTACTTGATTCACACCGAGTCTCTGTGAAACGACACTGGACGCCCTCCGTTTTCCAGCGTCTTGAAAATCCCCATAAGAAAGCATTGTGTCAATACTTTCCTATGGGGAAGGCCTAATTTCTGCAACACCGGAGAAGACAGAGTTATCTAGCGCCGGGTAAGGGGACGAAAAGTTCTTTTGTTTTTTGTTTTAAAACTAAAAAACTTTATTCGCCAGGAGGGTAGGAAGCAGAGGGACATTATAGTGTTCCCAACACTATAGCATTTCTTTAACCAAATTTATTAATATTGTGCTCAGTGCCATAATACAATGATAGGCACAAATAATCATAAAAACATATGCATAGAAAAGCACAAATGCATGTAGGGGGAAAAAACAAATATGCTCCACAGCAGTGTTAATTTTGTCTACTAACCGTTTTAGTCAACTAAAGTTTTTGAGACTTGGTCGACCATAACAATTCAGATGACTAAAATACGACAAAAACTAAAATTACTTTTTAGTCAAAAGACTATGATTAAAACTAAATTGAAATTTGCTGCCAAACTTAACACTGACACGCAGAAAAATACACACAAAACACATGTAAAAAAAAGTTACACACGTGAAAAGGGACCAAAGAGATTTACCAACACTCCAGCATAAAAATATATTTATTTCTAAAGCCACAGTGTTCCTTTAAATGTTAGCAGGTATTTCACTCGGCTTCAGTGCCTGTAGCGAATCACATGTGGCAAATCAGTCATTGCAATGGGCAGTCTGTCAGGCCACACCTTTTATCTCTTGACAGTTTTCTTTTTTTTTTTTCTTATTTAGATTGCTGCCAAAATATCTGCTCCTCTGTCAAAAGTTGATGAAATTCTCATTCTGAGTGGAGAAAACAGCAAAATAACTGGGGAAATGAATCGTCTGCTGGCTGAGGTTCCTGCTTCTGTTCAAGCTCTGACAGGAGTAGATCTGACAAAGGTTGGTATGCCTAGATACATGTGCCTTGCTCGGCAACAATATATCTTATCTTCTGACTGTGTCTAAGAAACTGCACAGCCGTCCACTTACTCAATGTCACAGGGAACATATACTTATCAACCACAACATTAAAATCATCTGCCTATTATTGTGTAGGTTACCTTTGTGCTGCCAAAACCACTTTGATGCGTCAAGGCATGGGCTCCACGTGACCTCTGAACATGTCCTGTGGTATCTGGCACCAACACATTAGCAGCATATCCTTTAAGTCCTGCAAGTTTCGAGGTGGGACCTCCATAAATTAGATTTGTTTTTCAGCACATCCCATAAATGCTCAATTGAATTGAGATCTTTGAAATTTGGAGGTCATCTTCCTCTAACCATTTCTAAACAATTTATTCAGTGTGACAAGTTGCATTATAATGCTGAAAGGGGCCACTGTCGTCAGGGGAAAACCATTGCATTGAAGGCGGTGTATGTGGTCTACAAAACTCTTTAGGTAGGTGGTACGTGTCAAAGAAACATCCACATGAGTACCAGGACCCAAGGTTTCCCAACAGAACATTGGCCAGAACAGAACACTGCCTCAGCTGGCGTGCATTCTGCTGCCATCTCTTCCCAAGGTAAACGATGCACTTGCATTCTGCCACCCGCCTGATCTAAAAGAAAACGTACCACATATGGTGGAAATGCCAGAATATCCAGCCCTTCTGGGAACAGGTTCATAGAGCCGTCATCCAGATAACGGAGGCAGACGTTGAACTCAAACCTGAGGTATATCTACTGCATGTCACAGAACTACCGCCTACGAGGTATAAAAAAACAGTGATCCCACACCTGATCAACGCGGCGCGCAGCCTAATTCCCAACCACTGGAAAAAGACGACAGTCCCAACCATAAGGGATTGGATCAGACGGGTGGAAGACATTCGAGAAATCGAGGAGCTCATCATGGTAGAGGCAGACAAGGCTCAAAAATACCACCAAATCTGGTACCACTGGACGAGGTGGCTAGCGGGGGCGGACGGCACGGAGGGGCGAGGGCCCCCGGGGGTGGACTCGGAGCGGCAGGGGCGGGGGGCTCGCCCAACTCCCCAGCTTCTCCCTGGGGTTTCCCTGCCTATGGGTTCTTCCTCCTCCCCACCCCGGTAGGCACATGGGGGAGGAGGGGGGACGCCGGGACATACTACGACTTCCTGACTGGAGACCACCCGAAGGCGACAGAAAAACACATGCTCCAACAGACGGACAACCTAACCGCTACTCCCAGATGGATAAACGCACAGCTCATACAACTAACAGTGGGGCCGGGGGGAGGAGGGCACCAGGGAAACAACAGGGGGGGGCGACAGACAGATACCCAGGGGAACCCCGACAGGGGAAAAGTCGCCCAGATTAAACTACTGAAAAGAAAACGGACACCCACACTAACACACTCTATAAGGAAGAGGTATGGGTTACACCTCACAGTAAGGTTATTATCAAAGTTATTATCACAGTTTACAAAGTTGACCAGGCATGCAGGAGTAAACAAAAGCATAGCCGCATAAAACAGCAGCTTACATACATATCTGAAGGAAAAATGCAGAAATAGACGGGCCCCACTACTACCAGGGGGAGTAGACCCACGGAGTCCGGGCTAACGACCCGCACTTAAGCTGTATGATGCAAGAAATATTATGTGTATATTTGTAATACTCTGTACGCTGGTTACAATAAAACGCTTTAATAACTAAAAGAAAACGTAATTCATGAGGCCTGGCAAACTTCTTTGATTGCTCCATGATCCAGCTCTGATTCTCATGTCCCTATTGAAGGCACTTTCAGTGGTGGACTGGGGTCATCATGGGCACTCTGACCGGTCTGTGGTTACGGAGCCACCGTTAATTGAGATTCATTGTGTGTTCTGCCCACTTTCTATCATGGCCAGCATTAAGTTTTTCATCAATTTGAGCTACAGTAGCTCCTCTGTGTGATCGGACCTGACAGGCTAGCCTTCGCTCCCCACGTTCATCAGTCTTGGGTCACCTATGGCCCCAATGCCAGTTCACTGGTTGTCTTTCCTTGCACCATTTTTGGTAGGTACTTATCACTGCATACAAGGAATAAGACATTTTGGAGATTCTCTGACCCAGTCTATCCATCCCAATATGGTCCTTATCAAAGTCGCTCAGATCTTTTCGCTTACTATTTTTTTTGCTTCCAACACATGAAATTAGAGAAGTGCCTGTTCTCTTGCTGCTTAATATATCCCACCCTTGACTAGTGACATTGTAACAATATAATCAGTGTTCTTCATTTCACCTGTCAGTGATTTTAATGTTGTGGCTGATCATTGTGTATTTCAGTTCCCGTACAATTGTAATTGAAATGTGCTCTTTGTTTCGATTACTTTAACCCCTTAAGGACACATGACATGTGTGACATGTCATGATTCCCTTTTATTCCAGAAGTTTGGCCCTTAAGGGGTTAATATTTGCAACAAAAAAAAGGGAATGTGAAAGAAATGCATTATTAAAGGAACACTATAGGGTCAGGAACACAAACCTGTATTCCTGACTCTATAGTTTTAAAACCACCATTTAGATGGTTTGCCCCACCCCTGATCCACCTCATTGGTGACATCATGAAAATATACAATGTATTATTATTTTTTTACCCAATCCAGTGGTTTCCTATAGGGAAAGCATTAGATTGGCTGAAATCGGCAAGGAGGCGAGATGGGGGCAGGTCCAAACGCCACTTTGGCCAATCAGTACCTCCTCAATTCCTTAAATCAATGCAGCTCTATGAGGAAAATTCAGCGTCTCCTTGCAGTGCGTGGAGACCCTGAACGGCAGTGCTGCCTACTGTGCAGAACTGCCCCAGGAAGCACCTCCTCAGATGGCCACTGAAGGTGTCTCTAGGGAGCAATGTAAACACTGCCTTTTCTCTGAAAATGCCTGCAGGGAATGATTATACTCACCAGAACAACTACAGTAAGCTATAGTTGTTCTGGTGACTATAGTGTACCTTTAAAATATTTATGAATGTTTTCTTAAATGTGTTAATACAACTTGTGTTAAACCAAGCTATTTTGAATTTCATTGGACCTAAAAGGGACATTTATTTTTATGCACTTTTGTTTACTAAATGTTTTTTTTGTTTTTTGTTAAAATTTTAAATTGGTTCTATGGCATGAGGAGAAATTGTTAAAGTGTAAACCTATTTAAGACCTTTGCTTTTAAAAGGTCTTCATGTGTGGCGTTGCCCGGTGCACCACGACAAGGCCGAATGTGTTCAATGCTTCTCTTGTTTCAGAGAGCAACAATTGTCACACGTTTGTAGGTCCTCAATGATTCTCTGTGGGAAGAAGTGTTCCTTTAACCTAAATACCAAACCTGGCTTTGTACAAACCTATAGTAACTGCAGGATGGCTGCCATCCATTAACACCGCAGTTCTACTCATCCTAAGTGAATGGATCTGCAATGTGATTATAAACAATTTCTCCCATAAACTTCTGCTGTGCATAGGTTTATGAGATATGCGTTTCGTCCTGTGTGGGATGGGTGTACACTAAGCAGTACGCCAAGGGAAACTTTGGAGATTTGCAATTTGAGTAAACCTTTACACCTTCCATTTTACATTTTTTTTAAAGTCTAGCTGCTTTAATTGTTCATTATAAGTTTATTAGAATGTATACTTAGACTTTGATTTTATTTTTCAGATTCCACTGATCCAGAAAGCTACAGGCTTGGTTTTATAATAATTAGGACAATGCCAACCCGATATGCACTCTACAGTCAATTGCCTTTGGGACTCTTGTTTTATACAGAAACTACAGTATCTGTTAAATATCTGGTGCCTTATGTTTTAGGACCAGAAACACGGCTCACATATCATCATTCTTTATTCTTTTGAATTTTCTGTAATAGATTTCAGTTTAGCAAAATGTTTTATTTTGTTTTTTTTTCCTTGTTATGAATGAGTTTGTTACATTGGGAAACTGTTTGCAAGGCAGAATTCTGGTTTGGCTAGAGTTGGTGCCTCTGTGCCTTCGGGTTCTTTGCCCTGTGGTGTAATGCTTTCAGTGCTGCCAATAATGCTGCTTTTAACTTTAAGTGGAAAAGCTCCAGCCATTTTCCTATAAAGATTGACCATGGTTATGACACAAGGCTCCTGCTACTACGATGTATAATTGCTAATGTGTATGGGAGCCATCAATTCTGTAATCCATACTAGAAGTACTCCTATGCACTGCCAAATGTTTAAAAAAAACTGGAGTTGGCTTATTGTTGACTATCAAATGAAGATGATGTGCTGTGTTATATATCTGTTATGTGTTTGGCACTGTATTTGTGTGTGTACTTACATTCTACATAATCATCCCTTTGGGTGCAGCAATGCACATGGTATAAACCATTGGTGTCCAAATTTGGCTTTCGATCTGGTTTTGGACTGCATTTCCCATAATCCTCTGTTAACAGCTACCAGGACATTATGGGATATTGTAGTGCAATGGCAGTTATAGTGTCAAGTTTGGACACGTCTATTATATAATGGTTGATACACAGACAATCTATCTTACTCTGCCTTCAGCTGGTGCTCCAGTCCCATGTCATGCCTTCAAAGCATTCGCCTGAACTTTGCGAGCATGATTTTGGCTGAATCCAAATACATAGCATTTGTTTTGTGATGCTGATATACAATCTGCTTTAATTCCATCATGTTTTCTGAATTTTAAGTTTGTGGTTTTTAATTAAATGTGTTAAGCTGAGATGCATCTGTACAACTTTTTAGAACCTTGTAACCCGTGATGAAAAGAAGGCAGGCACTGTAATAAAGCAGTATAACCATCCCAAGTGGGCATGCAGTTTTAGGGCCAAGAAATGTTAGATGTTATGCCAGATTTGGAATGTGCACTCTGTTCATTAACTGCTCTATATCTACATGACCACCACAGAGTGCAAAGCTCAACTTGATGTCTGAGTTAGATGCTGTTGCTTAGCCTGGTTATATCCTTAGAAGCAGATATCCGTAAATGTCCATTAAGCCCATCCTTATACCAATCCAAATCTGTTTTAAAGGACACTGTAGACCAAGATGAAGGATAGCTTTAAAACTTTTCACTGGCTGCTGATAAGAGTGTTTGTTTGTGCAGGCGGTAGGGTGTATCTTCTTGCCTGTTTTTTTTCCTTTTTTTACAATGTGATTTTATTTTTTTTGATGAACCTACTATATATTGGTGACTTGACTGTTGAAAAAGCATGCTCTTTTTATTCTCTGGATTTATTCTTCTATGTTCGTACCTAATGCACTAAAACCTCACTCCTGTCCATAGATGAACTGGCAGTTAAAATGGTAGTCCTAGCACCATAAAAACTTCGGTTATTTGAAGCGATCATGCTGCTTGGAGTCTGTATGTGCAGCATTTCACTATGAAACACGGCATATAACAAGTTTTAAAACTACATCAATACATAGTTGATTTTTATTTAATTTTTTCTCACGTTTGGCTTTTCTCAAACATCGGTCTGCCAGTTTTCATCTTTTACTTATCATAAGATAGGATTTTACATAAATGGGTTGTCTTTTTTATATATATATATATATCGCTCTCTTAAACTTCCGGTATGATATGTTGCAAAACACACCCACAATTCTGATTGTCAGTTCACTATTACTGAACACACAGAATTTAAGTCAGACTAAATAAATGTACCGGTAAACCAGAAATCCTAAAATCCTTAGAATGGCCAGATTTAACATTAATAGGTAGAGTCCTACAGGACGGGCCGAGTTCAGGGAAACGGTGTACATAAACAAGCAAGAGATCAAGGAATACAGAAGTCAGAACAGTCAAGGTACAAGCCAGAGACAAAACACAGACACACAACACACTCTTGAATTGCCACAATGGAAACCACGACAGAGCACAGTACAAATGCCAGAATGAGCTTGTTGTAGCGATCATCCGACGCCAGAATGTGTGTGCGACATATGCGTAATGATGTAGCACGTTCTCATCCTATTCCAAATGAATACCACGCCTGGATCACAATGGAAGGAATATGCAGTCCCTTAGAAGTATTCAAAATCAAATTCCAAAGGCTTTACAGAGTAGTACAAATAGTTGCATGTTCAGGAATGGCAGAGCCATTTAAGGGCACCAATACGCAGCGGCCAGCATCAGTAAAAACGCCAGAGGGTGGTGCTGCCAAAGAGGAAAGAGGCGGGAGCAGCACTCCGCAAACGCCATGCAGAAACGTGCCGCCCCATAGCACATCCTGCGGACGCCTTGACAGGAGTCTTCTAAATTATTAAAATATCCTTGAAAAACAAGTCTGTTACATCTGTTAAATAATTGGCCACATTTATATATACAGCAGTAGGTATTATTTATAAAAAAAATAAGTTCGGGTAGAAAATGCCTTTTATTGTTAACTTTGAGTATATTGTAGTGTTTGGTATGTCACCTTTAAAACAGCAGAGGGAACAAGTGTTCATGCGATTTAAGTAAGATTAGATCACTTAATTTTTGATCCTTAGGACTGTGACGAAATACAGTATGTGTTTGATTAGAAATGGAACCTGATTATATTGCCACATTTCGAACATGACTCCACTCTGCAGCATAGTTAATTCCTCCAAGAGAACAAGTATGTCTGCTACAAATAAAAGCACTCTGTTAGCAAAACAGTTGTCATAAGTGGTGTGCCATAGTAAAATTGGCCCCATAGAACTATGCAAACTGTCTTGCTACAAAAAATGTCCTATAAAGGTGTTTTTTTTTTAGTTTTTTTTTTTAAGGTAAAACTGATTTCACAGTTAAATTTGTTTCCCTGTCAAATTATATTTGAGGCATTATGTTTTATTGTTGTACTGTGTGAGCGCACGCACATGCATATACGAAGGTAGATACTTTTAATGTAATGCAAAAATACAACCATACTACCTGGCATAGGCGTTTTATTTTTATTTTATTTTTATTGCTGGGGACAAAATGTTGCTACCAAAAAAAGTATCACTTTTGTGAAAATTTTATATATTTTGTGGCTAGCTGGATAATACAAATATATGCAGAAATATCAAAGTACAGCTGTGTTTCCATAATAATGTAGTAAATTGGACCAGTATTATTTGAGAAAACAATTTGGGTTATTTACCAGCGTCTGTAACTTGGAATTCCAAGAAGGATACTGCACATTTTAAACTGTACCTTTTGACAACTAAAATAATTGTTGCAGGAGAAGGCTGGTGGCAGTTCTAGTAGAATCAGATGGACTCCCTAAATTACCAAGCCAGTTCTTGTAAGTGAAGAATAAAATCTGCCTGTTAGAGTTGTGTAATAACTTGACGAAATTGATAGGCCGTCCACTTAAAGCGGAATTGTCACTCCGAACTTTCCTTTTCCTTCTCTTTCCAACTCCTTTCTTTTTTCCCATTTTTGATCTATTTCTAACTAAAAACATAAGACAAACTAGGGACTACTTTGTCTTAAATATTTTTCCTACGCTGACACATCTAGAAGTGTCTATTACCCTCAGACGGCGACAGTGACGCTCTAAAAATACAGGTCAATGCACCCACGGCCACAAATTATTCTTTACATAAAAAAAAAAATTATTATAGAGCATAACAAACTTCATTTCCTAACTGAGCCCAAATCATTAATAACATAATCCATTTTTTTTTTTATTACTTTCTATTCGCTAACCCCACTTTAGGTCAAGTTTTGGGTTGGTTTTTATTTTTATTTTTTTTGGGCTTCTTTTATTGTTACTTATGGCGTTAAGAAGTTCAGATTGCAATGCAAATCACTGGCAGCATCGTATGCCCATCGTAACTCAGTATATGAGTATTAATTCAAATAGCTAAGCTAAAACACTGCATTTAGCTTTTATGTGTGTGTATGTTTTTGTTTTTCATTTGAATCCTTCTACCTGGGAAATATGTGAATTTTTTTTATTTTTTTTTGTTAAAACTGTGACGACTTTAAGTTTTGAATTTGTATTGTGTCACAAATCTATCACCCTTGAGAATCAATCTTTAAAAAAAAGAAATTAAAAAAATTGTAATTGCCAGAGATGGTTGTAAATCTGGGGAATTATACTAAATTGTCCAGGGTATTTTACACTTTGAACTAGCCATAAAAAAGCCATATAGGAAAAGAAGGCAGTTAAACTTTTTCTTTTACCCCCTCCCAATTCAGCTATTTTGTCCTATAATTGCAATTCCCTTGTCAATTCTCCAGAATTCCTGGTTTCATTCAAGGTGTCGCATTCTCTTCTTGGTACAATGAGGATTAAATATCTACCCAGCGGTTAGTTTTAAATTCTAGAGTTGTATAATCTTACAATTAGTGAAATATTTCTATATAATAATCCCTGCTGTATTACGTAATTGTTGTTGTGTATTTGAAATGTGATGAAATGTTCATTTAAAACGAAAGCAGCTGAAACCTAGATGGGACTTTGATTTATACCGGTGCAGAACATTGAAAGTCTAAATGGAAGAATATAAATACAGTTCTAGCTGAATCCATTTGAAAAATAATAATAAAATTATTAATGCTACCTTGAACCAACCTAATTAAGGAAAAACGTTAGTCCATTTAAAGTGTTTCAGCTGCATGGTAGTACAGAATTCTGAGCTAAAGAAATACAAAGGAGATCGACAATCCGGAATACCGGGTTTCACGCCATCTTGCATTGACACATCCATTGCATCCCTATTACGGTGCATATTGTATTAGATCTTTATTCGCCCTGTCCATGTTTACAGTTGAACATGAAATCTTCTCATACCATCATGTCTTTTAAAATCCTGTCTACAGCTGATCAGCTGCTTTATCTGAGGTATATCAATAGTTACCATTTTAACACATTTCTGATGCATAACACGCTCTTTTGTTTGATTACAGTGTGTTTTACTGGTGCCCATGTGTTTATATTTCTACGTGCCTCCCTTAGACACCTTATTTCACCTTCTTGATAGTTTGTAGTCTACTATTTTCTCATAGATTTATTTTTGTAATCTTTCAACGTGTCCATAAATTAAGGAAAACACATATTTTTGCTGGAACTATGGAGTTTGTTCCATTCCTAGAACCTTGTATTGGAAATGGACAGATAAATACATAATAATATAAGAATAAAGTGATATTCTAGTATAGATCTAGGGGAATATTTTGTGTTCTGAATTCACAGGAATGTTACTACAAATAACTGTGTTTAGTTTTTACGAATGTTTAAATATATAGTAATTGTAATATTCATATGTATACATTATATATAATTTTTATTTTATTTTTGTCATAGTGGTAGTAAATGCTTAAGTCATATAATATGCAAGGTTTTTTCACTAGCCCCTGTATATTGCATAGGTTAATCTTTAGAGGCCTTGAAGAAGCACTTGGATCTTCATAGGGAAACCATCCATTTAGCACTAAACTAAGATCCATGGTTTCACTGTAGAATGGTGACGTTATCGTAGTTGGACAGATTTGATCCCAGAATTATTTAGTGTGTGCTTTATTGCCTTGACCTCCAGGTGGATAATCTCATGTGCTTCATCTTCCCAATTTGCCCTTGGTGAAAATATCACATGATGAGTCATATGATCACCAATATGGCTTTTTTCTTTTTTTTTTTTAACCAAATTTGTTATTTCACTAGTATCTGGTGACTTGTTCTGTTGCTCTTAACATTAAAGTTAAGATCATAAATTTGCAACTCTCTGGGTTACCATTATTTCAAGAATCAAGATACATTTGTTATTCAAAGTGGCACCAATATTATCGAATATTGAGGACTTTAAGGAGTAGTAGAGTTGTGCTTTAAATTTAGCATGATCCATATAACTTGCCCTTTAAAACTACAATTTTTTTGAATTCAGTAAATTTTGAGCTCCTATTTCAGATCTAACTAGTAGTTACCCTAATGCTAATTATTAATTTGAAATACAATTTTTTATTTTTTTTATGGGGGGGGGGGGGGTAGGGCAGTCTTTTTCAAAATTCCTCCAGAATTTCTTTTTATGCATAACCTGTTTGTTGGTACCTGTGTTTTAATTGTTTTAATAAAATCTAACTGGATCCATGTACAAATAAGAATGTACCCTCCTAAAGTGACTGTTACATTCAAGATGATTATTTCACTATAAATACAAAATATATGTACTTTTTCCCCCCCACATATTATTGTGTATGCCTAATAATAAATAGCTTTCTGTGTGAAACACACTATACCAGTTACACCATATTAAAGTATGCTTTTCTCAATTGTACAGTTATGTGAAAAATATTTTTAAATAAATTAGTACTTGTTCCAAAATCAAGTAACAGTCTATTAATCAGATTTAAAAAAAAAAAAAAAACTACTCTGTGTGGTGGTAATGTTCTTTCTGGACTACAAAATGGCTGACTAGATCTTTCTTTGTTAGTCCATAGAGAGCCTCGACACGAAGTGAACAAACCGAAATACCTTTACCTCGCGTGTAATTCAACCCCAGGAAAATCTATAAAGGAATGTTAGGACTGTTTCTTCTTCCATATTATCATAGCTTTAGCCCCTGGGTGTTCGCCCCCACTACATGGCATTCTTGACTGTAACAAAAATGGAGAAACCTAAACAGTGATAGTCATAGTCTTATTATTGGATCTTTCTAGTGCTGAATTCTACTATTTTAGGTCTATAACCGATTTGTATTTAATGAATATCGCTGTGCCTTAACATCCTTCTAGCATTTTTTAATTCTGTTCTCTGTTCCATAACAATTTCTGTTATAAAAAAAAATTAAAAAAATACATCTGTCACTTGTTATCAAGGCTCACTCTGGTATAAATTCTTTGAATCTTCCAAGTAATAGTTGTCTGGATTGATTTTTTTTTTTTTTTTTTTTTTTTAATCCGAGTGGCCTTCCCAACAACAAACTACATATCATTTCTTTATATCACTCTATATTTATATTCTACATTTTCCTTCAATCATAATACTGGGAGATGTTTGCTATCTTAATGTTAAATCCTGTGCAGTAAGAATTGTGAAATCTGTGACCTCAGAAAAAAATATTCAGGAAAGCTGAGATGTCCAGATATGTATTGGATTATTTGTACTATAGAAAACACTCAATACTCTTTGTATAAGACTGTTATTGTGAATCCACAATATCTGCATGTGAAAATAATGTGCACGTCATACACCATGTGATTTGTGCTAATTGTTTCTGTTGTGACCCTATGCAAGTATTTCATACCTCTGTAATAAAATCCCAATCAGCTGAAATGGTTTCATGTTCCAAGTTATTTCGTTAACGGGTACGAATATAAATATATTGATAGTAAGCAAATGCCACATGAAAGGGAGAACGTGTAAAAACAGCTTTTAATTTAATACTCTTTTCTACAGAAACTAGGAAGGAGGACTGTTGGAAAGTATCCATAGTCTAGTAGGAGATGTGAAACCCAAAATATAGCACAGAATTAAAATCTTGCTGGGTTACTCTCTGGGTCTGGCAGGATAATGAAAGACCTTTAACTACTTTGAAGGACACGTGACGGAAATGTTCCGTCATGCTGGCCTTTTACTTCTGAAGCTGTGACCTTAAGGGGTGAATGCATTAAATATATTTTAGATGGTGATTGTATTATAGTGTAAATTGCATAGAAACCGTAATTACTAGTCCAAAATGATTGCATTCAAGCACTAAAACAAAAGTGCAATATCTGCATTTAAACTGCATGCAGTGAATAATAAAGACTAATGAGGCTGGATACCTTGTTTGATGAGATCTCTGACAATGACATGGTTTCACCATCGGAAACGTCATTACCATAGCACTCAGGCAGCTCATGTAAAGATGGAGAATGAGCTTTTAAGAATATAATATAAGTTGATGTTTTCAATATACTGTTAATAGAAATCGATTTTAAGTTGGAGATATGCATGAGCAACAAAAAAAAGCTGTATTCTTTCAATGAAGTCCTGTATCTGCTAGCAACAGGACTCTAGGATCGCTTTGTGCCTGGCACTGCCCCCTTAGACTGATCACCGCTACCGTGAGAGGGGGGAGGACTGGCAAGGAGAAATTTAAAGGTACATACACACTGTTCCACAAACTGCTGAACATACTACAAGTAGTCAGCCAAAAATTAAAATTTTCAATGAGGAAGGGAATGGCATCACCGCTTGGATAATATTCCCTTATTCCTTTGTATACTCGCTGCTTAGTCTATCAATTATGTCTTGTACTGATATATTTAAAGGAACACCATAGTGCCCAAAATACATGTTTGTATTACTGACACTATAGTCCTAGTATGATTGTTTAGGCCCCTGGCCCTGCTCATAAAGTGCTGAACAAGTGATTTTACTCAGCTTCTCAGCCATGCCTCCATCAAGATTCTCAGCCATGCCTCCATCAAGCTTCTCCGCCATGCCGCCATGATTTTAGCCAATCCAATGCTTTGGTAAGTCTATTGTGCATGCATGGCAAAATGGCACGCTGCGTCAATTGGCATCTCCTCATAGAGATGCATTGAATCAAGGCATGTCTATAGGGAGTTTTCAGTGCTTCCATGCAGAGCCACTAGAGATGTTCGTAGGCAAGAATGTAAACTATGCCCTTCCTCTGAAAATACAGTGTTTACAGTGCTAACACTGCAGGGACAGGATACAGACACCAGAACCACTACTTTACTTTGTCTCTTTAAATCATGTATAAAGACAAGAATGGAGTAAATAACGAAGAAAATGTTATTGGGATTGGTCCCTATGGCATTCAAAGGCAGATATCAGTACATTCAAATACCTTTTATATTTAAAAGACTAAGAATTCAGTGTAATTAAGCCTTATTATTATTATTATTAGGCTTATCTTTATTGTTAGTTGAAACTGGGACCAATTGGAGTAATAACAGGCGTGGCAACAGTCGGGGGTGTAACACCATTGTTGGGAAATACATACACCCATACTGACACACGCACCTACACACATGCTGACACAGGTGAGTGAGACTGGAGTGGCGTTATCTATACACCAAAACTGCTTCATTCAGCTAAAGTTGGTATATGTTTAATGTCTTTTTGGGTTATACCCAGCATTGGGAATAGATAGGGTAGCTCCTTTAATTTATTTTTAATGTTCTATTACTACATACTTTTATGTAGACACACAAACTGACACACACACATATCTAAACTATTTTTATCCTGTTATATTAGTTTGGGGGGTTGGGGAGGGCGATTGAAAATTCTGTGGCTCCTGTTGCTTATGTAAATCCAGCCCTGGAGATTGCACTTGGCAAGCAAAAAAACATGGACAATTCCTCCTGTCCTACTCCTGCAGTAATCTAACAGAAATTGCACAAATCCAGTTGCCTTTGTCAATAGAACAATGCCTGTGGAACCCCCCTCCAGTTCTGTGGCAAGCTGTTTTTGAATAGCTTAATACAAACTAAAGTTAACTTGGTCACACTGAAGATTAATGATGACATATTGTGTTCTGATGTAATACTCTGTTTGCAGATTGTTATAAAAATCAAGGCATTAAACGAGAGCATGGATAAGCGACTCCAGGATTTGGTGATTGATCTTTCCTTCACCCCTTACATAAAATCAGAGTTGAAGAGCAAACCAAGACAAAGCGCCTGCTGGGTGGAGGTTTTGATATCATCCAGCGGATGGGGAAGGTCAGGCAAGAAGAGGTAGATCATGAATCACTGTACAGTTGATCGTGAAAACCATATGACAATATCTGGTCACCAAGAGAGGCATTGTAAATTGGAAAAAAGAGGTTCCAGTACAGATCCTTGAGGAACTCCAACCGAGATAGGTACAGAATGGGAGGAGAATCAAGAGAAGGAGCGATCTCGGATTTCTCGGTCAGAGAGGTAGGTAGAGAACCAGGAAAAGAGCAATGTCGCTGAGGCCAAGAGTGAGAAGAAGCTGGTGGTAAACTGTGTAGAAAGATCAAGAAGGAGAACAAATAGCTTTTGGATTTGGCTGTTGCTAAGTCATTAGTCAACTTGGTCAGGTGGTCTCATTGAAATGTTGGGAGCGAAAGCTGGACTCTAGTGGGACAAGTAAGTAATTAGGAGTTCACATAGTCTGTAAGTCGGTTATTAACTAGTCTTTCAAGGAGCTGGGAGGCAAAAGGAATGAGAGATACGATTACTAGGCAAAGCATCTGGGTCAAGAAAAGGCCTTTTCTTCGTTCTTCTTTCTTTTTTTTTTTTTTGTATTGATGTCATCACTGCAAGATTGAAAGACAAGCAGAAAATGCCAGAGGAAAGGGAGAGATTGAAAATTTCAGTCGCAGAGAGACTAAGGGACATGTGAGGGGGCAGGAAAAAAGGAAAAGTGGAGAAACTTCCTCCACTTTCCAGAAACCGGGAAGATACGAAGTATAGAGGAGGAGGCCGGGCAAATGGTCTGAATGGAGAAGGGAGCAAGACCATTTCAATGTTGATCTGTTCTGTGAAGCAGGATGGAAAATTTGTAGCAGTGAAATTAGCATTAATGAGTTAAACGTTTGAAAGAGATGTTTAGCGTCGTGTGAGAAGATGGAGAATGAGGGAAGTGAAGTATGTTTGTTGAGAGCAAGGGTGCAAGATGTTGGAATGCAACATAAATTTGTAGTGCCGGAAATCAGCCATGCTACGAGATTTCTCCCAGTAACGTTCCTCCATGTTTGACCCTCGTGGTGAAATAATGGGCTGAAACAGGCACAAAATGGGTGGAGAAGCAAGACAGACTACACGAAAGGAAAGAAAATGTGAGATCGAGAAGACAGCATGGGGTAAAACAACCAAAGCAGAATAATGGAAGGGAGAAAGGAAATCAGGGTTTATTTACAAAATATAAGTCACAGGGTGTACCCCCTCATCACTAAAGGTAATCTTGTGTGGTATAATATTAAACAAGGTGATCCGATTTCCAGAATATGGACATTAAGTGCTACAAAGTAGCGTTGCTTTAAATGTAATCATGTGCTATATAGCGATTACCTATTGAAATAAGGTAACATGCAGCAATGTCCTTATTGAAATTCATTATGTGTTGGTCACGGCACACGAATCAAGCAGCAATCCATGTTTCTGACCTAAAATGTAAAAAGCAAGATAATAAAGTAAAAAATCTAAATTCCATTTCAAGATCAATGCTCTCCACACTCTCCAATGTACGTTTAACATGCTTTAATTTATTGTAGCCAATAATAAAATTCATGTGTTGCTCTACATATCTGTGATACACCAACGGTTGGGGACCGGGGTGCGTTATTATAATCATCCAGTAGATGGCAGACCAGGTACTGATTAGTGTAATCAGTGAAAAATGGCAATGTTCTCTAGGGGCTTGCATTTCTTTTCCCTTTTACCATTCGTTGGCTCATCACCTGCAGTCCATGCACACATCTGACCTAATTAAATGTGACCTTTATCATCTGTCAGTCTCTTCTCGCCTTTGGGAAGACTGGAAAGCAGCACGATTTGACGTGCACCGTAATGCTTCTGTAGTCATCACCAATGCTAATAATGCTGTAATGCTAATAGCATCTCATGAATTCATTGCACATTTTATTTAACCCCTTAAAGACACATGACGTGAGACATGTCATGATTCCCTTTTATTCCAGACGTTTGGTCCTTAAGGGGTTAAACATAGTTTTAATCACAATGAGGGGATAATAGACTGATTGAGCCAGTCAAGCCATTTTACAAAACCCATGAGAACTACACAATATGACGTAACGTCAATGGGGTACTCTAAACACTATAACCACTACAGCTTATATTCGTAGTAGTTCTAGGAAAAAGGGGAAAGTCTCCCCAGTTTGTGTCAAACGGCAAGAAAACAAATTACTCCTGCCCCGTAAGCTCATCCTTCTGCTGCAGCTCGATTAGTACACCTGTCCCATACCATGGACATTACCAATATATAAGGTTCTGTGCTATGTGCAATGACTGGGAAAGATAAAAAGTGCATATAAAGGGAAATTGGATTGAAAAAAGTAAATTTATAAATAAGAGCGTGTATGAAAATAGGCAAACTGAGGAGGGTGTTTAGAGATGATTCAATGAAAAGGGACGATTTGATAGGAAAGGTGGATGAATGAAAAGGGGAGTTTTAATGACAAGCTGGGACAAAATAATGAAGGGAGGTTAAATGTATGTATGAGTGATGGAATAAGGAGCACATTGGGATCTGGAATGAGCATTGTACTGCACTATGGAATTTGCTGGCGCCATATAAATAATAATAAAATAATAATAATAATGAGACAGGATAAGGATGGTAAGCTGGATTGGAGTGTATTCATGAAAACCTAAGAAGGAGATAAAATAGGAGAAAGCATATGGAACTAGCAGGGAAAGATTAAAGGGATACTCCAGGCACCCAGACCACTTCTGCCCTTTAGAGTGGTCTGGGTGCCAACCCCCACTACCCTTAACCCTGCAAGTGTAATTATTGCACTTTTCATAAACTGCAATATTTACCTTGCAGGGTTAAGTCCTCCTCTAGTGGCTGTCTTCAGGACTTCTGTGTTAATTTTAAAACGACGTTGGACATGCTCACGCTATGGGAGGACCCCCAGCGTCGCCGAAATCCCCATAGGAAAGCATTGTATAATGCTTTCCTATAGGGAGGTCTAATGCGCGTGCTCAGCCATTGCCGCGCATGCGCATTAGGTCTCCCCCTCCGGCTGACGTCAGCGGGGGAGGAGCATGGGCGGAGCCTGACCCAGCACCGAGGGACATCTGGTAAGTCACTGAAGGGGTTTTAACTTTGGATGGGGGGTGGGAGGGAGAGGGGCACTATAGGGGCCTGCAGTGCCAGGAAAACAAATAGGGTTTCCTGGCACTGGAGAGTCCCTTTAAATGAAAAGGAGAGCTGGCTTGAGACAAAAAGTGAACTGGTGGAGGAAGCACATAACATGATGGAAAGGGGGTATTGAATGGGGGGTAGTCTGAGATGGAATGTTGAAGGAGTTGAGATATAGAAGGAAGATTAAATAAGATTGGTTAAAAGAAGATGGAACTAGATGGTGCTAAAACAGAACTATTACTAATTTTCTCAAATGTGGCCCCAAGTAAGTTTTTCCACCACATAAGTGGTGATCTCTTTTGAATTTTGTGTCTCCTGGGAGAATGGACACCTACCTGATGTCAGTTCAGTGAGCAATGTAATAGTACAGGAATAGGACAGGAAGAAAAAGACTGATATACAACTTTCAGGAGAACGTTAAGGAAACCTGCTTATTTGTTCCCTGTCCTACCAGCCATGACATGAGACTCTAACCTTGTTATATACACTGCCATAGATGACTAGGAAATTAAGATGAAATTTGAAATGTTTTGCTATTCTTTATTTCAACTGGTTTTTTTTTTTCATACAAAGGAAAAAGGCAACTGAAAAGAAATAGTAGACAGCAAGAACAAATTATTTGAGTAGAAGACATTATAATACTATAATTCATAAAGGCTTGTGTGATCTTTTCTACCTTCCCCAGGCCCCCAAATTCCATAGTGTGAGTGGGGGCATGTCTGTTAAACAGCGAGCAGTCAGTGGCAGCCCATTCTCTAGGAAATACACCTTCAACCCCCCGTGCCTCCAATTTAGAGAAGGGGATACAGATCACTCTCTATACCCCATGCCCCCTAAGGGCTGCGCCAATACATTTAAAATGCAATAAAATTTTAAAAAAGAGAATACAATAAAGCAGGGGTGTGTGGGAGGAATAGTGCCGGCCCGCTCTCATATATATATATATATTGTGAGGAGGAACATGGTGTCCCTTGGGCATTGGGGGGATGATTTTAAAATCATTAAATAATCAGTCTCCACCCCCCTTACTCCCACCCTCGGCTAGCAGGTGGAGGCTTCTTCTTATTAAACAGGGAGAGCCTAGAATTCTCTAAATAAATACTGAGTGGGTGCACATACCATTGTCCATTCTCCTGAAAAATCTCTATGATCTGTGCATGCAAATTCCCTTGCTATGCAATATCAGTCAAAATATAAAAAATAATGTAATTATAATATTAATTGTCTACTTTTGCACATCACATACCTGATGGTAATGGCATTTCAGGACCACTAAACTGCCTATAATGGATGGTGGGCTCAGCAAATCAATCTGCCAAAAACATCTGGAAACTAAAGTGTGCGGACCTATATTGTAGCTTTGTAACTCTTCTTTTTTTTTTTTTTAAATTCTTTATTTTTGGTGCAAAAGATTTTACATGCAGGCCCGTGTAGCCACGACAGCAGGTACAGGCAGGTTCATGCAGACATATTCGTGGTATTTTACATTTGCACATTTTTTGTTAAAAATGAATATAACGGGGGCGTGGCCAACCGCCGAGCAACCTGGCAGCTTAGGAATTTGCTCCGGCACCCGGGCTCTCAAAATCCACTAACATCGCCTCCCAGAGCTATTGAAAATACCGACAAACTCAAAATGGCAAGCAATAAAGGGAAGAAGAACACGCAGAAACATGAAAAACTTAACTTTTTCCACCAGAAAAGCGCAAATAATCAAGATGATGACCGCGAGGTGATCCAAGATGGCGCCGCCACTCAAAAGGCGGGAAGCGTCTCACCCGCGGACCCGCTCCACAATACCCAGGAATGTCTGACCAAAACACACCTCGATGAGGCAATGAACGCCATGGCAGACAGACTCATCAAAACATGGCAATCCTCCATAGCTCAACTCCAGAAAGAACTACAGGACGTTGGCAACAGAACCGCGCACCTGGAAAGCAAGCTAAGCGAATATGCCACAGCGCACAACGATATGGCTGACCATGTCGCGACGCTGGAGCAAAAAATTGAACAAATGGAAGCGCGGATGGCCGATGCCGAAGACCGCTCGAGACGGAACAATATCAGACTCAGAGGAGTCCCAGAGACTATTCCACCACAAGACCTGCAAGTATACGTGCAAAGCCTGCTGCGGGCCTACGCTCCAGATATACCCACGGATATGTTCCTAATAGATAGGGTACACAGAGTACCAAAACCACGCAATCTGCCTGATTCCATCCCGCGAGATGTCTTGCTGAGAGCACACTACTACCACATAAAAGAAGCGGTAATGAAGGCAAGCAGAAACCGCACGACACCGCCTGAGGCCTACGCGAAAATCAAGATACTGGCGGACCTATCTGCTGCAACCCTCAAACGCAGAAGAGACTTCCACCCTGTAACAGAAGAACTACGCCGCGCAAGTATCAGATACCGCTGGGGATACCCTACGAAATTGCTGATAACAAAAAACAATGAGCTCAAAATCATCCACACGCCAGAGGACGGCACTCGCCTGCTGCGAGAATGGGGACTCCTCCAAGATCTCCCCGCGACTCAAGCAAGTCCACCCAGACGACTGACTCCGGAATGGCGCCAGATCTCAACGCAAGCTAAATCCCCTTGAGCCTAACGCTGGACTAGGCCGCTACGGCCATAACCAGGGACACGTGAGATTTCTCTATGCTATGATTTCAGTAGTTAATTGTTACCATGATTATGATTTTTCTTTTCTAATGAGGCTAATTGCTTTGATTAGCACTAAGTTCACATACCTAACCAAATTATCTCCCAACACGCGCTAGACGCGGGAGAAGGGGATACCCCCACCTAGCATATTAATAGATATAAAACGGTCTGGGCCGCCATGTTTGTAACAAGGTTATATAAGACCACATAGCAGAATGTGAAATATGGTGTCTTTATTCAGACAATACTGTTAACGTCTGTTCCACACATGATTGTATTAACTAACCCATTGAATGTTATCGCACATGATATGTATACTATCAGAGGGACGGGAGGGACACACATACAATTACATCACGTGTCCGCAAGAACGGATAATCATGACCTGCACGTGGGCCACAAGCGACACATACAGATGGCACCGGCAAGCGCCATACCTCACCCCTTAGCAACATAGGAGCCACCTGCCACAAAGTACCTCACCTACCCAATAAACCAACGTTCCCACACATATCATGCCCATAATACACATCGCTACACATGTCATGCCCGTAACGGGCAATGGGACAGAACAGTAGGTTCAAGTACACTGAGGGTACTTCACAATTTTCATGCTGAATGTAATGCAGGTTGCAAAATACATGCACCATCGCTGACTAACAGAAATGATGTGATAAAAGATGTTACTGAATGCAAACAGATTATTGTACATAAGGAAATGTGGTAACGACACTATATGCCCAATTACTGTTTTACCCACAAGATAATTGCACAACAAACTAGGCTCCCCGGTCGGCACCATGACCGCACACACAATCCCCGTATAACAACTGACCTATGGCTCTGGGAAAAAACGTGCAAAGTAAAATTAAGAGAGCCCACTGGCCACATCACTAAAGACGCTACTTGGGCGTCCATCCCCCATGGCACAACGCCATAGTGCCAGGACCCACGTTTGGGTCTACCTGTATATACTTTGTTTTCACTCCCACTGTTCATCCCATTCCCCTACCCCTCTTGATCCTATGACTCCCAGGCACAAAACCACCTCAGAAATGTCGATGCATAAACTGCTCAGCAACCACACCGGCTCCACCCTATATCACCATATTGAATGTGAAGAACTGATCCTAAACACCCTTTACCATTCTCCCATAACATGAGAATATACTCGCACAACTGTAGGGGACTAAACACCCCCCACAAGAGGCGTATGGTACTAGAGGAAGCCAAACGGAGTCGGGCAGCCGTTGTATGTCTACAAGAGACTCATTTCGTTAATTCCAAAGTGCCCACACTAGGCGTACACCACTACCCGCACCAATTTCATGCAACGCACTCTTCTAAATCCAGGGGAGCCTCTATCCTACTGCACTCATCACTAACGGTTGAAACATTACATGTCATTAAAGACAAACAGGGCAGATTTGTACTACTGCAATGTATTATAAATAACTTGCCATATATCATTATAAGTTTTTATGCCCCTAATGTACATCAAAGAAATTTTTTACATAAGGTACTTTCAAAACTCCCACCCAGTCAAACAGCCTCAATTATATTATGTGGAGACTTGAACCACCCCCTCGATCCACATATGGACACTACGCTACAGTCTACAACCCCTAGACACAAAACGCTCAAGACACAGTGCAAAGCCCTTAACAAACTCCTAGGGGAACACGGCCTATATGATTCCTGGAGAACACTCCATTCAAACGAGAAATCATTCTCCTTCTACTCTGCAGTACATAAATCCTACTCAAGGATCGACTTCATTTTCATGACCGGACCACTACTTACTAGGGTGACCCACAGTGAGATTGGGGATATCACATGGTCAGACCATGCCCCGACCACAGTAGAACTGACTGCGGACTATCAACATAGAGGCAGGCCACCATGGCGACTGGATGACTCCCTCTTACAGGACAAAACATTCTCAGACGAAACATCAGAAGCCTTAACGTCATACTTCCAAATTAACGATACACAAGAAGTGCTTCCTACTATTGTATGGCAAGCCCATAAAGCAGTTATTAGAGGACTTATGATAAGCAGGGCGTCCTATCTAAAAAAGAAAGCACAACAGGAACACTTATCCCTATTACGTACCTTAAGGGACACAACGGCAGCGAACATAGCGAGCCCCTCAGCACATTTATCAAAACTAATACAGGACACCACAACAAGTATTAACAACCTAGCAATCTCTAAAACAGCACGCATATCACACAGGCTAAAACAAAACTTTTACTCACAAGGTAATAAAGCAGGCAAATACCTAGCAACTTCACTGCGTCAGAAACTAGCCAATGCAAAAATCCCATACCTGTTAACACCCAAAGGCTCTAAAATACACAACCCACAAGATATCAATGACACCATGGCAGACTACTACCACACACTATACAACCTCAAAGACGACCCTAATCTACACCAACCTACACCCCAGGAAATACAAAGATTCTTACAAATGACTGAATTACCAACACTGACGGACCAACAGAAAACTATACTGCAAAACCCCATCACACACGTAGAAATTCAAACAGCCATACACTCACTCCCCCACGGCAAATCACCAGGACCCGACGGGCTCACAAATTCTTACTATAAACAGCTAGCTGCAATCCTCACTCCACACTTAGAAAAAACCTTCAACCATATCCTCACAACAGGACAAATGCCCCAGGACATGCTCATGGCGCATGTCGCTACGTTGCCAAAACCAGGTAAACCCCCCACGAAATGCCAAAACTTAAGACCCATTTCACTTCTCAATACAGACATCAAACTGCTGGCGAAGATCTTCTCCAACAGATTAACGAACATAATCCCGACCTTGATACACGAAGATCAGGTGTGATTTGTCAGTGGCAGGCAAGGGGCAGACGGGACCCGAAAGGTACTAGATCTACTACAGGGGGGACGCGGGGGGCGAACCCAGTGCATCATGTTATCACTGGATGCTGAAAAAGCATTTGACAGGCTGCACTGGCCTTTCCTCCGCGCTGTCCTGCTCAAATATGGCTTTCCGGACACCTTCCTGAAATTAGTAGGAGCACTATACTCTAAACCGACAGCAAAAGTCACAAACGGCGGATTTAGCTCGAAACAATTCCACATAACCAATGGATCAAGACAAGGTTGCCCACTGTCACCCCTCCTCTATATCCTGTCCCTGGAGCCACTCACTCAACTCATTAGAGATAACCCCAATATACATGGCATCACAAGACAAGGGAAAGAATATAAACTCACACTCTTTGCAGACGACATACTCCTGACGCTAGAACAACCACATATATCCCTACCTAACTTTCACGACACCCTCTCCCAATACAGCAGATGTTCCTTCTATAAACTAAACATGACTAAAACCCAAGCAATGGGCATCAACATCCCGTCTGACAACCTAAATAGGCTACGCTCCTCCTTCAACTACGACTGGCGCAATGACCACCTAAAATTCCTAGGAATCCATATTACACCAACCTTAACAAACTTATACAAAGCTAACTATCAGAAAACACTGAATGAAATAAAAAATGTCCTACTGGGTTGGAAGGGGAAATTCATCTCCTGGTCTGGGAAAATAGCCGCACTTAAAATGATTATTGTACCAAAACTGCAGTACCTGTTTAGAACACTACCTATAAAAGTTCCACCCAAATTTTTACAAGAGGCACAACAAACGCTATTAAACTTTATTTGGAACAAACGCAGAGCAAGAGTGGCAAAAAGCACATTATACCTACCACGCAACAAAGGGGGCATGGGAGTACCAAATTTATCTAACTACTACAAAGCAGCCAATCTAGGCCCCCTACTAACAGCCTGCAACCGACAGAGCCCAACCCAATGGATGGACCTGGAGGCACAACATGCTAACAATATTCCCATGTCAATACTAGCATGGCTACCCCGACGCAACAGGCCCGCAAGGACTGAACTACTACCTACCACAGCCCTCACCCTGTCCATCTGGGACCAATACTGCCGCACAGTGGGCTGGCTAGACAAAATCTCACCAGCACTACCCATAAAGGCATTAAACTATCTAATACCAAATTTCAACTACACGGTATGGCACAGACATGGAGTGACACATTTGCACCAATTACTTCAGGAACATACACTCCGAAGCTTCGAAGACTTAGCAACCTCATACCACCTGACCCAAATAGCCTCATTCTCATATATGCAGTTAAAATCATGGTTACTCAAACAAACCTTGACAGGATCTAATAATGTAAAAGGGCTACAGCTGACGGTAGTAGAGAAAATATGCGCACGTCTCGCAACCCCTAAAAAACTCATTTCGGAACTGTACACAAACATGCAAACCCCTAAAACTCATGCCCAACTCTCATTTATTGCAGCATGGGAAAAAGAGTTTAAATACCCTCTTGATGAACAACAATGGAGCGAGATACTCCACGCACATCTTTCCCTCTCTAAATGCACCTCGCATTTGGAACTCTCTAGGAAAGTACTATACCGGTGGTATTTAGTACCCACACGCATAAAAGCCACCTACCCACACGCCTCCGACATCTGTTGGAGATGCCAACAACATAAAGGCACAATGCTCCATATTTGGTGGGATTGTCCCTCCTTAACGCAATACTGGGACGACATCAAAGCCATCATATATGATAGCACCAACATTTATATACCCCGCAAGCCAGAGACATATCTGCTCCTACTCCTGTCCACACACGCACAGGGTAAGCAAAAATACCTAATCTACCACATACTTATAGCTGCGCTAACAACTATAAGCAGACACTGGAAATCCACCACCCTGCCCACAGCAACAGAATGTATAAAAACTGTAGAAACGACCAAGATATATGAGCTTGCAGCCAGGCGCTACAGCAGCCCCAAAAAAGATTGGTCACAAGCTTGGAACATATGGCAATCATATATGGAACGTGACGCCATACCCCCCACATGAGACGATCGAAGCAGAAACCTACGAACCGACAGCTGTGCCCTTCCTCGAACCAAATGTACATGCAATATAAAGTCGATTAACATATGTAACTATAAATTGATGTAACTACCACATAATGAAAATGGACACTCCATCCTTAGCAAAATCGCCAACTTAGGAAAACGACAACCTGACAGATGTACTCATTACTGAACAGGAACCTGGGAAAACCTTCAAACCCCACCCCCCCACCCCCTTTCACTTCCCTTCTCTCTATCTCTTCACCGCCCCCCAACTCCCCCACACACGGGGTGATTATGACATAGTGAAACAAAACAATTCAGGACAAAGAGGGGAACCTCGCAAGGTTCGACTAACACCCCCCCACAACACTGGGACAACCTGACATGTCTAACACACCCAACACGGCACGCCAATTACGTATCAATATGTTGACCATAATCTGTATGTATACAGCTTCTTGCCTTTTAAGCAAATGTATGTATGATACGTCACTAACAATATTCCCCCCATCCCCTTTTCTCTTCTGTACCCCTATAAAACTTCAATAAAAACTGTTGATACATAAAAAAAAAATGAATATAACAGGCTAATAAACATTGTATACATATAATAACATGCAATAACATGCTAAAGTATTTAGGCATATTAATGGTTAAACGTAGGAGTGATAATCCGCTGTGTCTATTTGGTATGATTCTAATAGGTTAATACAAGTCGAGTGTTTGTTAAAGGTTAAACAGGCTTATTGGGTAATTGTAAAATTACAAGCTTTGTGGCATTAGTGGTCGTATCAAACATTCTACGCTAGACATGCATATGATAAAGTTGATAATAGTTGAACAATTTCAGTAAAGTTACGTTGAGTATGCTGGGATAACATTAGCAAGAGTAGCATTAGTAAGGTTGGGGTAGACTAGGCTGCATACAAGCTAGGTATAGGTAACTAAGATGGCAAGGTCGTTTGGTTGTTGCAGGGAGGATTAGGTTATTGCCCTATAGCCCCGAATTAAACTCCCCTTTCCCAGTATCAGGCCACCACCTGTTGCTGCAAGTAGCTTTGCGGGTCTATGGCCCCATTTAGTTTCAGTGGGTTGCTGACGTCAGGGACCGGTTCGGTTGCCTTTAAATGCTGCTTAGGAAAGCTTGTGCAATTTTAAAGGGATAAGTAGTGATATAGCACGAGTAATGATAACACTGACGTAATATGGGTGCGTTATACACAACATTTCTATGATTGCAAGATAGTCATCTGTAGCAAAATCAACATAGCATCAGTGTGCATAAAATGTAAAACCTGAAACCTAAGTTTAAATATTATAACATGCTCGCTGCTTTGGATGGGTGACTGTGCCCTAGGGCTTGCTGGTGTAGCTTAGTGCCATGCCTCGTGTTGTGTGTAACGTGTTGTTGTTAGGCAGCTTGCCTGGTCAAACATATTGTGAATCAGTGCTAGGGCTAGGAGTGTTATGTATAGGTTTATGTCCATGGATGCAAACTCGGTATACGTGTTCGCCAGGGTCGTCTTTGTCGGTGTCTTCACCAGAGCTGGCCAGCCGGCAGTCCGGGTCCTCACACCTGTTCATCCGACGCCCATTCTGTGGGGAGGTTTGTGATCGCTCTTCCGTGGGCTTGTTTCATGTGAGTTAGTGTCCTTCGGTAGGGTGGAAAGCTGTACCTCGCTTAGGCTCCACTTGGTCTTGCTCCACATCTTGCTCCGCCAGGGTCCTTCTGAATGCTGGTTGCGGCTAAGTATCCCCGCTGGTGGGAGATGGACTGACAATTGAAAGAAGCTTCTCCTGCTGCAGGCCGAGCATATGCCCCTCGTGTGTGCCTCTGTGGGTTGCGCAACGGCGGAGCGTGTTTAACCGCTCTCCGAGCATATCGGGACCTGGGCCGGCGGCGTCTGATGCGTGGTCCGCGGTTTCTGAGTTTGTGTCGAGACCCTTGTGCCCCTTGCTGCGTTTTGCTGGCCTGTGGCATGACTGTGTGTTTCAGGGCCGGTATGTGTGCAGGTAAGGCGGTAGACAGTCGAGGGGTCTTTGTGGCTGCTTGGACCTGTGCCAGTCTGGTCCAAAAAAGGTCAAAGGCCGCTGCTATGCAGTCCTCGTGGGAGATCTCGCTTATCCGTTGCGCCGGAATAAGTTGGGTGAGTGGAGGCCCAGGAGCCCGGTCGGCTGCCGCCATCTTGGTTTCTGAGTGAGTGGTGAGTGTGGTCTCGTGTGCTTGCAGGGTTCTGTGGTCCTGTGGAGATTGGACCGGGATAACCCCCGCCGGTCCGTAGGGGGGGGAACGTGGGCTCAGCAGGGTGTTTGCCGGATAGGCAAGCAGCGGGAGAGCGGCCGTCTCTCCCGCGCCGCCCGCGTGAGTAGGCCGCATGTCGGCGCCGGGCAGTATCTCCGCTTTTGAGGTGTCTTTGGGTAGGTCTCAGTGTCCTCTGCCCGGTGTCAGCTGTTTAAGAGCTCAATTAGGGTGCCTTTTGTGGTAAAATCCGCTTAAATTGCTTTTTTGCTCAGGAGCTGTTGCTTTGTGCGTCCGTGCCTTTTAGCGGTCAGGCCCCGCCCCCCGCTTTGTAACTATTCAAACCCTCTTCTGACACTGAGTAGTGTTTGTGTGTTTGAATGTAAGCATGTATTTGTATGGAGCATGATTGTGTGAATGATGGGGTGTGTTTGTATGTGGTGTTGGCATTTGAATGCAAGTATGCATTTATGTATTGGATTTTGAATGTAGGGGTGTGTTTGTATGTGGTGTTGGCATTTGAACGCAGGAGTGTGTTTATATGTAATGTTGAGGTTTGTATGCAAGAGAGTATTTGTGTGTATTGTTGAATGCTGAGATGTATGCACATGTACACACACACTTCCACACACATTGTGATACACAAACAGATATACACACACACTGAAACACATGCAGATACACAGATGTTAGTCCACCCTTGTACAGTGCTACGGAATTTGCTGGCGCTATATAAATAATAAAACAATAATAATGGGCGTGGCTTGGCAGCCGACGAAAATGGGCGCTTAAACTCTCTCTCCGCCCGCGTCCCGACTCACCAGCACGATTACCCGCTACGCTGCCGACATGGGGAGATCTAATAGGGCCCCACAGACCGGGAAGACCCCAGAGCCAAAGAAGGGGCAGCTCACCTCGTCTCTGCGCCAGTTCTTGGTGACCCCCGCGGACCTCGCGACACAGCCGCATGGCGCCGACGGCTCAATGGCGTCAGAAGATTCCGCGCCCTCATCGCCGCCATCCGACCTGCACACGGGAGGTCAGGAAAGACCCCCGTGGTTGGATCTCCTGAGAGCTCTGCCCACCAAGGAAGAACTCAGCTCGGCCACCTCAGAGCTGGGAATTACCATAAGGCAGGACATCCAGGCACTGACATGCAAGGCCTGCAAGACAGTGTGAGCCACGTGGAGGCAGCCTGTGACAGCCTGAGAGAGGCCCAGACCACACTAGCTGAGGCTGCAGAAACCTCCTCTGAACAAGTACGTGGCATGGCCCTACATATTGTGGACTTGGACAACAGGGGGCGCCGCAATAACCTCAGGCTGCGCGGCCTCCCTGAGACTGAGGACTCCCCCCAGCAGTTGCAGGAATGGCTCCTGGAAATATTTAATGTGATCCTAGGCCGTGACCACCAAGCACCTATAGAATTTGTAAGAGCTCATAGAGCCACCGTCCTAAGGGCCCGCCAGATAGCCCACCCAGGGATGTCATTTGCTGCCTGGCGAATTTTGTCTTAAAGGAGACTATCCTTAAACACGCACGAGGCCAGCAAACGCTCACCTACCGGAGTCAAGACCTGCAACTCTTTCCAGATTTATCGCCGGCTACTCTGACCTACCGACGCGCTCTGAAACCACTCACAAGGGTACTGGTGGCACAACAGATCCGGTACAGATGGCAGATGCCCACGGGACTACTTGTCCACACGCCAAGAGGCCCATTCCTGGTCCGCACACACAGCGACTACATAGCACTGGGCACGGAGCTCCAACTGCCCGCCATCAACATGAGATGGCCTGACCCATTGGACATCTATACCACCGCAAGAATCCCCTATCCGAGACCGGCGCTGCCGCAACGCACTCGAGGGGGACGCCAGGAGGCCACTAGGCCTACAGGTACCGCCCGTTAGAGGGCATGACTTTCCCCCCTTTCCCCCCACGCTGCACCCGGCCTGGCTGCCTCGCACCGGTTTGGCCCTCTATAAGGCACAAATAGCCCCGCTACAGGACTTGGACGTTATCCCCAATTACAAACTTGGCCAACCCACGGATTGGACACTCCATAATGGCACTCTGCCCCTACACCCCTCAGCACAGCACCTCTTGCCGGGCTGCATGAACAGTGGACGGGCTACGCTCCACCTACAGCCCACACCTACAAAAGTGTCACCATGGGCATGAGGGCCCCGTCTTCCCCGATGGGATGGGGTGGGTTGAGGGACGTGACCCAAGGGACTGTGGTACCTGGAAGTGCCCACAAGGGTTGGCACTGGCCCACTGGGAGCGCCTACTGCGCTGTGTCTCGTATGGCACACATGCAGGCCCGGACTGGCCATCGGGCACACCGGGCAAATGCCCGGTGGGCCGCGATAGCCGTGGGGCCGAGGCCGGCAGGGGAGATCACAGGATCTCCCCGGCCGGCCCCTGCAGGGCCAGCGCTATCCGATTGCCGGCCCTGCTGTGTGTCTCCATGGGCCGGTGGGGAGATCAAAGATCTCCCTCACTGGCCCAGAGACACTGTTACATGCGGCCGCCAGCTGTGGGGTGTGAGGGAGGCAGCAGAGAGGACCGGTGGAGCTCTATCCAGCAGCTCCGCCGGGTCCTCTCGCGAGGTCTGAGCGCGGCAACGCTCAGATCTCGCGAGAGTGAACTCTAGCCGGCAGGTTAGAGTTCACTCTCACCACTGGACCACCAGGGAAGGAAGCATGATCCCCCTCCCAGGTAGAACGGCTCCCCCCCTCCCAGGCTAAAGGTAAGAAGGGAGGGGGGGGATATAACTTTTTTTTTTTTTTTTAATTATTAATAAAAAAAATCCTAGGCATATGAGCTGTCGACCTTCCCTTCAGCCTAGACAATGTCGCCCTAGTAATGCCGCAGACACACAAAAGTACCAACGAGAGGTCACAGTTCCAGCTGGAACCTGACCATACTCTGGGGGACTCACACCGGGGACACGACAGAAGTATTCCCAGGTTTGAGTTACAACTGCTAGTGTTTGCTGTGATCCGCAGCCACCTCTGTTGGCTGGTCGATAAGGCGCCTTCCACGCCCCGTGAGGTCGGTGTCATCTGTATAGAGAGGCTGTCCCCCGCTCCGGTTCCCGGGCCGGGGGATTTCTACCCCCCTGACACCAGTGCCTCTGCTCCATTACTAGGGCGGCCCCCTCCGTGCCCCACCACCCCGCTCCGCCCTGCCTGCCCCGGACCGAGCTCTACCTACCTGGGCCCTCACCTGCCCCCACAGACCGGGGCGTATCAGACACTCATGGGACTTGACAATATGGTTACACCCGCACCCAAATACGCACCGGCCCCACTTAACTTCCTATCCCTGAACGCAAAGGGCCTAAACTCCCCCGAAAGAAGGTCACACGCACTACGCCTCTGCCAAAAAAAACACTTTAAAACTGACTCTGCTCCGAAACTCTGCTTTGAACCGGGGGTAAGACCAGCGTCCTCCCACAAAACATACCCAGACTCCGAGACATGACGGGCAATGGGAAAATCTTGCCCCTACAGACGCTCACGGGCACACCCACCCACCCCTTCATGACGACATTCAGATACACTCAAATTAAGAACTACATCACCGCCATACCACAACACCCCGACGTATATAGGGACCTTACACCATTCGAACAGTTGTGCCAGGACCCGGAGCCCTTGCCCCATAGCGTATCCTTCCTCTACTCTATGCTACAATGACAACAGGGACACCCCCCACCCCCCTTCATGTCCAAATGGGAGACCGCCATAGGAGAAACACTCACCGAGACCCAGTGGCACAAGATCTGTGACCTAGTACACCACTGCGCAATAGCTAGCAAAACTCAGGAAACGGCCTACAAGGTCCTCACACAATGGTACCTGACACCAGAACGTTTACAGAGAATGCACTTACACACGCACGGCCTATGTTGGAGTTGCAGGAGAGGGGTTGGATCCTTCCTCCACATATGGTGGGAATGTTCACTCATAGTACCGTTCTGGGAGAAAATAGCTGCCATAGTGGCCCTGTTCACGGACAACGCCCCACCCTTCCAGCCCGCCCCGTACCTCCTACACCACACGACAACCCCCACGCCACGATACAAATGCTCCCTGACCATCCGAATCCTTAATGTCGCAAAGCACCTAATTCCTTTACACTGGAAAAAAGACACAACCCCACCGCTCTCCCTGTGGTTTACTAGAATGGAGGAGTTACGAGTTCCAGAGGAAATCTGGTATTCAGCACAAGACCAAACACAGACATACTTAGACACATGGACACCCTGGTTGACACGGGTGGGTACAGAGGCATTTCGGACTGTGCATTTGCAAATGGGGGGGGAGGAACTGACGATCCCCAGGAGGAGACACTAGGAGACTAACGGGATAATCCACACCTGGCTCAAAACTCAGTACCTCCCTCCCACACCCTATTCCACCCACCCCACCCCCTGTCAGGTCCAAGCGGAGCGCGGGCTCGGGGGCCCGGGGAACGGTGCGGGGACCAGCCCCACGGGGGCGTGAGGGAGGCTATGACAACTGTCGGGGTGCGGCTTTCTACGGTACCCAAAACAGCCTACGGCCTCACGGGGGCAGGGGGTGGAAGTGTGCCAGTATTCGTGTACTTTTAAACTAGCTATAAATGGTATCTTAGAATGCTAAATGCTAGTTGCTTGTATCTTCTGCAGTTTGTTTGCTTTATCAGAACATTTATAGAATGCACCATTTTTAGGTACTGTGGCCGAAAACAAGTGCCTGTGACTCGGACTGGGTACAGGCCAGTAGAAGTTCTGAACTGTTCTTGTTTCGTTGTATTGGGGGTTTGTTTATCCACTCATTCGGCTCCCCACTCGGTATCCAGACTATTGGATGACTATGCTGCTCCTTCCCCAAAAAATTCATTCATACAAATACAAATACCTTAGTCTAGTATTAAACAATAGTATCCGTAATCCTGCATCCCAGATATATAAGCCTTCGTTCCATATACAAACGGAACGGCACTATGCCTACAATCTAGAGTGCACTGCGTAGACCCAGAATTTGTACGTTTAACCCTCGATTCATTCACTCTCTCTTAGTAACTATGATGGGGATATAAATATGCAGAGTTATACTCTTGTTCAGAGCCATATGGCTGGTTTCGACTGTTTATCTGCTTATGTGTAAACCGACAGCTGGACCTGCGCGTCCATGCAATTTCAGGTGATTCGAGAGACCTGCGAGTCTCACATTGTTTATTGTGGAAAATACCTAAAATTATGATATGCTTTCAATAAAAACATTTACAAAAAAACAAAAAACAATAATAATAATAATAATATACACACTAACACTCATGCAGACATACAGTCACATATACACATGCTAAAAAAGATACAAATAATGTAAAGGAATCTTTATTTAAAAAAGATCCTAAAAATAAAATACGATAGAGTAAAGTGGAAAAAAGCTGAGCTACTTAGTGTGCCGATGCACTTATTCTTTTAGTTCACGTTTCTATTGAGGGGAGAATAGTTTGTCTTTCCGTTTGTGTTAGGTGGAGCTCTTTATGTCAAACACACAGGGCAAGCCACATATAATCTTTTAGCTGCCATTAAGCAGCAGATAGCCTAGGTGATAAGGTTGGATAGCTCTAGCCATTTCTTTGCATAGCCTCCGAGTTATGGAGGGTTATTAGCACGGCTGGTTTTGGAGTGGGGTTTTGCTGCCATTAGTTTTATTGTGGGGTTACACCCCCATTCAACTAGATGCACGTCTACTCCCACTACTCTATCTGAGGGGTCTTATACATAGAACCCCACTGGCTATTACCTATCTCTGGCTATCTTTTCACCTACTGTCCCAGATAGGCTACCTATTCTATATGCTGCCTGCTGTGTAACTGATATCCTGAGCACCTCGGACGTTTCACTTTTCTCAGGCTATACTATACATTACTAATTTTAGGATATTGTTTAAATCAAGTTTTTTTTATTATTTTCTGTTGCTTTGCCATTACCTTTCAATTACTTTACTTAGGGTGTAATTACAGTAAGGAGGGTTTCTACCTTTGTTAGGCAGAGTCCTTTACCTTATTTGTATATTTTTTCTAATTAACTTGGACCATGCCCACATTACCTCTCTGACCATATTTATGACCACGTATTAGGATGTTACTGATATCGTTGTCTTCCTCTTTCTTTTGATATGCACATACTAATACTGACACAGATACACAAACTGACACACATGCAGATACACACAATAACAACATACAGATACACAGACACATATACTGAGAGACATGGTGACATTCACAAACACACACAAGTGACAGACTGTCACTTCCTCCCAGGCTGCCGATAAGATGGGGCTGTTAAAAGGCCACATCGCTCAGCCAGGCCCCTGCTGATAAATACAAAAGTCTGGGGATTATCAGAGGGACACCATGGCAATATGGGACAATAGCAGAGCATGGCACCACTGGGTAATGGCCCGCATGTTGGAGATAATATAGAAGGGCAAGGAATGTTTCAAGGGGGAATACTCCTTACATGGTTTGGGACTGTTAAAGATAAGACTCTCTGCAACTCCGACACTTAAGTATGCTACCGAGCTGAGGGGGGAAAAGGACAATGGTTGACATGGCATAATCTGGACTTTGTAAGCCCCTCTAGCTATTGAGTCCTCTTAGCAGTGGCTACTACAAAGTGGTCATGCCATGAAGGGGACCTAACTAAGAGAGAGGGCGGCCCACGGACCCACGGTGGGGAGGGCCGGGGAAATATTGGAGAGAGTGCACATGGGAATCAGCACGGTGGGAGGAGGGAGCCAAGATGTTACATGGGAATGGGAGACGGGCGACCCGATACTGAGAGCTGCCCGGGAAAAAGGGTTGGAGACAGGCTGGGAGCGATGCTAGTGCGGGATTAGAGGAGGAATAGCATAAGACCCCACGCAATGACGCTCAACACGAACAAGGGGATCCTAGAAGCTAGACGGGTGAAGGGAGGATCGGGGCAGGGTAGATGAGAGGGCGGTGACACACATGAAGCAAAGCGGGGTATAGACGATGAAGGGGGGAGGATGGGAACAAAGGAAAGCAACATCAAACAAAATAAAATAAATAAAAAGAAGGGGGAAAAGTTAGGGCATAGGGGGGGGAAGAGAAAAGAGAGGGTGAAAACAAAAACAGAGAAGGAAAGGGGGGAAGAAAAGGAGGGGAGGGAGAAGGTAAAAAGGGAAAAAAATTACCTCTTACACAAGGGGGGGAAATGCAGTAAGGGGTACATATCACATTGACCTCCACGTCACTGATACACAGGAGGAGAGAGATGGGATATCGGGGTGTTATCGTTTAGGGGGATGGGCATATCCGTGAGAAACCCCAGTGACCACCCTGCATTGTAACAAGTGTCTTAGCAGCCTGGACCCCATATAAGATCTGCAGGGACCATATACATCCTACCACATACCATAGGCACAAGGCCACTAGACCTCTTTGTGGCAACCCCATTTTACTATTATCACCTCACCCATATACCCAGGATGTGATAACTATGGAGCTGATATAGGTCCCCCATGATGTCACCCACCTACTCACTCACCCAGAGGGAGGCAAATTGTCCTAATAAGCTATATACACATTAAATGGCTCACACAGCAGGGCTTACATTACAGGGGACCACGGAGGTCGCCCGACACTGACCTTTCACCTGGTTTGGGTCAATTGGCCAATTAGGGCTGCAACCGAGTCACGTACTTCAGACACACTCGTGTGCTGCACACGGGTAGTGAGGTGTTGAGCACCCAGAATCTCAGAGCACCACCCTCCCGCCACAGAGACAGCGGCTGCATCGCATCAAGGAATATCTAAATGAATACAAACCTAATGAAATATCACTGGAGGTAGCTGAAATGTTGGACTCTTCTATCACAGAAACAGATCTAGCTTCAGCAATCAAAAACGCTAAAAACACAGGGACCAGATGGCTTCTCTGCTGGATATTACAAAACGTTCTCCCAACTTCTAATACCGAAGCTAATGAACGCACTAAACAAGCTAGCAGACGGCAGAGCCTTCCACTCAGAATCGCTAGCCGCTACCATCACCGCCCTCCTGAAACCTGACAAGGACCCAGCGACATAAGGAAGCTATAGACCGATCTTGCTCCTGAACGTGGACGTTAACTTATTCACTAAGATCCTGGCGACAAGGATGCAAACATGTTTACCCAACCTAATTCACTCAGACCAAATGGGCTTTATTCCAGGGCGGTAAGCCAGAGATAGCATTACAACATTACAACACAGCAAGCAGGAGTTCTAGACGTATACTCTTTCTGTCGACAGATGGCAAAAGGCGTTTAACCGTGTAATATGGGCATTTATGCTTGCAACCCTGGAAACCATGGGATTCAGAGAAAAATTGAGGATGTGGATCTCAGCCGTATACACCAATCCTACAGCGAGGGTATGGGTAAATGGGGCGCTAACTGGCCATTTCAAGATCTTTAATGGAACACTCCAGGGCTGCCTCCTCTCACCCTTGCTATTTGTAATCTCCCTCGAGCCCCTCCTCATCGCAGTCCGCAGCAACAGGGACATAGTGGGACTCCGAGACAAGATCATGGAGCACAAAGTGGCGGCATATGCGGATGACATGGATGCTATTCTTTGTTGCAAACGCGCAGATCTCCCTACCGTGCCTAATGAGGGAGTTTGAACATTATGGCAGAATATCAGACCTTAAATTAAACCTTTTTAAGTGTGAGGCCCTCAATGTCACTATGCAAACGGATGAATAAGAAACCTTGAAATCCAACTTCCCATTCCAATGGTGAATGGACAAGATGAAATATCTGGGGACCTGTGTGACGATAGATCCGAGCGACCTCTATCGAGCTAACTGCCTATCCATACTGAGAAAGGTCATGAAAGACCTCAAGAGATGGTCCTATCCATACATCTCCTTGTTCGGATGCATAGCGGTCCTTAAGATGAATATCCTACAGTGGTTGCTCTACCTCTTCCAGACGGTGCCGCTTTCACTACCAAGGGCATTCGTCTCCTCACTGAGGTCAGCGGTTATCCGGTACGTTTGGAGAGACGAACGCTCGTGCACCCGACATGACCTGTTGTGCCTACCCAGACCTTGGGGAGGTTTGGCCTTACCAGATTTCAAAAAGTATTACCAGACAGCCACCCTGCAATGCATACTGGACTGGCACAGACCACGGCCACATCAACAATGGCCCACACTGGATTGGGCAGAACAGGAAAGTCATATGCATACAGCAGTCAGGCAGGGGAGATCAAAGACCATAAATTGCAAAGCAGCTAAGACCCCTGTGTGTCATACACCCCGGATGTGGAAAGCGATCAGGGACGGGAAACACATATCCCCAAAACCAAACCCCCAAATACCGCTACAGCACAATAGGGAACTAGGAGGAGGTCTGCCACCTCAGGCCTGGGCGTACATAGAGGATACCCGATTCATCCCAATTCATAAGGAACTAAATGCCAATGTCGTACAGGAATTACAGGACATCACAGGGAGGAAGACCCGACACAGATGGTCAAATTTCGATACACCCAGAAAGACACTGCTTTCACCAGATCCCCAACAGGGAATCACTACATCGAGACCTGACATGGTTTGAAGGTGAGTTCGTAGGGGATCGCACCCTGGAAAAAGCCACCTCGGTTATAAACCAACATCTCACCGGAGACAAGACTGTGAAATCCACATTCAAGAGAAAATGGGAGGGAATTCTTGGCAAAACATTCACCGAAGCACAGTGGGAGAAGGTGCTAATCCTGCAGGACTTGCCATAAGCAGAGCCTGGGCCCCATACAATATTGAAACAGCTACACTCAGGACTCCCAGCACCCAACCCTGCAGGACTTGCCATAAGCAGAGGTAGCATTTCTGGATGATCGCTTCCCACCCACCCTACCCCACATAACACCCTCCCCATGGTAATCACTACATTTATAGATAGCACAAATTACCTAACTTTCCTGTTAAACCAATTATGTCCACCAAGCCCTCCACACCCAAAATAGCTATACTCGCACAATACCTCTTTAACCCTTAACCCTCCAAATCACTTAAAAACACAGCACCTACTCTCCTAATAATGTTCTCACTTCTAATTTTCACTTTCTCTCTCACTTCCCTCATCATTAAAATCTCTCTATCATTTTACTTGCCTGTTCCTACTAACACCATCTTCATTGTTCCCTCTCTGCTCTCCTCATCTCTGTATGCATCACAAGCACTTTACTCATATTTATCCAGCCACACACCCCTCCTAAATACCCTAAATACAAGCTCTCATCCCCAACATTTAAATCCTACTCCCACCTTCTCTTCCTTTCCATCCTACTACTCCTAGCAGCAGGTGATGTCTCTCCAAACCCTGTTCCCTCCACTACTCAGCCACCTGGTGCTACCCCTGCCTCACTGTCCTTTGGTGGTCTTCACTTTACCCACAATCCAAGACAAGCAGAGATTAAAGGTGGTGGTGTAGGTTTTCTTCTCTCTCACCCCACTGCTCCTTTAACCCCTTAAGGACCAAACTTCAGGAATAAAAGGGAATCATGACATGTCACACACGTCATGTGTCTTTAAGGGGTTAAAACTCTGCCAACCCCCCTTCCCTCTCTTTCCCATCATTTGAAATGCATTCAATTCGCCTTTTCAAACCCTTCTCTGCTAACATTGCCGTTATCTATCGTCCCCCTGGTTCCCCTCTCCTCTTCCTTGACCACTTTGCTGCCTGGCTACCCTACTTCCTCTCTTCCAACATTCCATCCCTAATTCTTGGAGACTTCAATATTCCCATTAACCCACCTTTAACCCCAGCAGCCTCTAAACTACTTTTAATTACTTCCTCCCTTGCACTATTGCAGTGGGCTAATTCTCCCACTCATGTAGCTGGCAATACTCTCGACCTTATTTTCTCTTATTCATGTACAGCATCTAATATCTGCAACACTCCATTTCCTCTCTCTGATCACCACCTCTTATCGTTTGCTCTCAATTACCCCCTCACCCAACAACCTCAGCCTAACCCCCTTCAGCTCAGGAGGATCCTTAACTCTATTGACCTCCAGCAGCTGTCAGCTGACATTGATTCACAACTGCTATACATCCCTTCCCTCTCCTGTCCCTCACTGGCCATCTCCACATATAACACTACCCTCACATCTGCCTTGAACGCTGCAGCCCCACTTAAAACATGCACCTCAAGGAGGACACCACCCCAACCTTGGCATAATAAATCAACACGCTATCTGCAGAGTTGCTCCCGTTGTGCTGAACACTCCTGGAGGAAGTCTCGCACCCAGGCAGACTTTCTCCATTATAGATTCATGTTGCTTTCATACAGCGCAGCCCTTGCCCTTGCCAAAGAGTCCTACTTTTCCTCTCTCATTAGTTCATGCTCCCGCAATCCCAGACGTCTCTTTGACACCTTTAATTCCCTTCTCCGCCCTGCTGTGGCCACCCCCCAAACTAACCTTACAGCTGATAGCTTTGCATGTTACTTTACTGACAAGATTGAACAGCTAAGGAAACAATTCTCCCCTCCTTGCCGTTCTCTTTCTCAACCACACATAAATCATGCCTTCCCTACCCTCCAGACTTTCTCCCCAGCTACTGAACAAGAGGTGGCTGCGCTTCTCCATTCCTCTCGCCCCACCACTTGCCCACTCGATCCTGTCCCATCTCACCTCATCAGATCTCTCTCCCCTTGTCTTGTGCCTACCCTAACACACATCTTTAACTGCTCTCTCTCTTCTGGCACTGTTCCTGCTGACCTTAAACATGCCACTGTAATACCTATCCTGAAAAAACCATCTCTTGACCCGTCCTCCCCCTCTAACTATCGTCCCATATCCCTGCTCCCTTACTCATCAAAGCTTTTGGAAATACTTGTCTTTACCCGTGTGTCTCACTTCCTTAATTCCAACTCTCTCCTTGACCCTCTTCAGTCTGGCTTCCGCCCTCTCCACTCTACTGAGACCGCTCTTATCAAAGTGACGAATTACCTAATCTCCGCTAAATCCAAAGGTCACTACTCCATATTAATTCTCCTTGACCTCTCTGCTGCCTTTGACACCGTTGATCATGCTCTCCTCTTTCAAACTGTTCAATCGCTCGGTCTCTGTGACTCTGTCCTCTCTTGGTTTTCCTCCTATCTCTTCCAACACTCATTCAGTGTCTCCTTTTCCAAGGATACTTCCTCCCCTCGTCCTGTCTCAGTTGGAGTTCCCCCAAGGCTCTGTTCTTGGTCCCCTTCTATTTTCTCTTTATACTGCCTCTCTTGGAAAACGTATTGCCTCTTTTGGATTCCACTACCAGGGCCGCCATCAGGGGGTGACAACCATAACGGTTGTCACGGGCCCGGCGGCCCTGGGGGGCCCGGCAGCCCAGGCCCCACGTGTAGCAGCGGAACTGCGGCGCCCGCACGCTGATGGGCCCCATATCTTCAGGGGCCCGGTCAGCGCTGTGGCCGTCGTATAGCGCGACCGGGCCCCTTTAAAAAATAAATTGCCGCCGCAGCGCAAGTGCTGCTGGGAGGAAGTGGTCACTTCCTCCCAGCTCCCTCCGCGCGGGAGGAGGGAGCGCCCACCCGCCTGCCCGTCCGCCCGCCCGACAATGAAGAGGGAGAGCCCCGCCCGACAATAAAGAGGGAGAGCCAGCCGACTGACAGTCCCATCAGCCCCAGCCAGCCACCCTCCTGCAAAGACAAGGTAAGAAACAGGAGGGTGGCTGGAAAATGAGCTCTGTGTGTGTGTGTGAATGTATGTCTGTGTGTATGTCTGTCTGTGTGTATGTCTGTATGTCTGTCTGTGTGTATGTATGTATGTGTGTATGTGTGTATGTCTGTATGTGTGTATGTGTGTATGTCTGTCTGTCTGTGTGTGTATGTCTGTCTGTCTGTGTGTATGTCTGTCTGTCTGTGTGTATGTATGTATGTGTGAATGTATGTCTGTGTGTATGTCTGTCTGTCTGTTTGTGTGTATGTATGTCTGTGTGTATGTATGTCTGTGTGTATGTATGTCTGTTTGTGTGTATGTCTGTTTGTGTGTATGTATGTCTGTCTGTGTGTGTGTGTATGTCTGTATGTCTGTCTGTGTGTGTGTGTGTGTATGTCTGTATGTCTGTCTGTGTGTGTGTGTGTGTGTGTATGTCTGTCTGTTTGTGTCTATGTCTGTGTGTATGTCTGTCTGTGTGTCTGTGTGTGAATGTATGTCTATCTGTATGCATGTCATTATGTGTATGAATGTCAGTGTATGTATGTATGTATGCATGTCATTATGAATGTGTGTATGTCTGTCTGTATGCATGTATGTCTATGTGTATGCATGTCAGTGTATGTATGTCTGCATGTCATTATGAATGTGTGTCTGTATGAATGCATGTATGCCAGTATGAATGTATGTCATTATGAATGTGTGTATGTATGGATGTCAGTGTCTGTATGAATGTATGTATGCCAGTATGAATGTATGTCTGTATGTATGTATGCATGTATGTCTATCTGTATGCATGTCATTATGTGTATGTATGTCTGCATGTCAGTATGAATGTGTGTATGTCAGTATGAATGTCTGTCTGTATGTCATTATGAATGTGTCTGTATGTCCTTATGCATGTGTGCATACTATGTTAGTCTGTATGTCCTTATGCATGTGTGCATACTATGTTAGTATGTGTCTGTCACTATGTACGCCTGTGTGTCTGTATATGTGTGTATGTCTCAGTATTTGTGTGTCAGTATGTATGCCTATATGCGTATCAGTATGTGTGTCTGTTAGTATGTATCAGTGTGTGTGTGTGTGTGTGTGTGTATCTGTGTCCTTTTGTATCAGTGAATGTGTTTGTGTCTGTGTGTGTATTCCTGTGGGCGGGATTTGGAGGCGGTCTCTGTGGGCGGTTTTGGAGGCGGGCCCCCAGGGGCCCAGACCCTGAGCTCAGTTAGGGGCCCCAAAATTTCTGGTGGCGGCCCTGTCCACTACCACTTGTACGCTGATGACACTCAGATATACCTCTCCTCCCCAGACCTCTCCCCTGCCATCCTGCAACGTGTCACTGCTTGCCTTTCTTCCATCTCTGACTGGATGTCGTCACGCTTTCTCAAACTAAACCTCTCTAAAACTGAACTCCTTGTCTTTCCTCCTCCTAATACTGATCCTCCTCTCTCGCTCTCCCTTCAAGTCAGTGATATCCACATAAGTCCATCCCTGCAAGCGCGCTGTCTTGGCGTCATACTTGACTCTGGTCTCACCTTTGAGTCTCACATCTAGTTTGTTGACAAGTCCTGTAGGTTCCAACTCAAAAACATAGCCCGCATCCACCCCTTTCTTACGCAAGATGCTACCAAGGAGCTTGTCCATGCTCTAGTAATTTCCCGCATGGATTACTGTAACCCTCTCCTGACTGGTCTCCCCAAAAGCTGTATTGCCCCGCTACAGTCTAATGAATGCTGCAGCTAGACTGATTTTCCTCTCTAGTCGGTCCTCTCACACCTCGCCCCTCTGCCAGTCCTTACATTGGCTCCCTGTATCCTATAGGAGTCAATTCAAAGTGCTAATCCATACATTTAAAGCACTGAACAATTCCAGCACCTTTTATATCTCTTCACTGATCCATAGGTATGCCCCTCCTCGTACCCTCCGCTCTGCCCGTGACCACCTCCTGACCACTGCTCGCACCCGTACGGCCAACTCGTGCTTGCAGGACCTCTCGCGGGCGGCTCCTCTCCTATGGAATAGCTTGCCTACTGCCATCAGACTCTCCCCTAGTCTTCAATCATTTAAGAAGGGCCTTAAATCCCATCTCTTCAGGAAAGCTTATGGACTCCCAGAGTAATCTCTCCCTTACATACCTGTCTCTTGCTCTCTCCTATGGGACAGTGCTTTGCTCTCTCCCCCAGCTCTGCTTCACTCCTACTTGATATTTCCTATCCTAATGTTTCTAATACCCCACCTCCTATAGTCTGTAAGCTCGTTTGAGCAGGGTCCTCTTCAACCTATTGTTCCTGTAAGTTTTCTTGTAATTGTCCTATTTATTGTTACATCCCCCCTCTCAAAATATTGTAAAGCGCTACGGAATCTGTTGGCGCTATATAAATGGCAATAATAATAATAATAATAATAATAATAAGAGCACAATCAACTCAGGTTACCTGGAAACAAATTACAAACTGCTATCCACATGGAACCAAACCCTGGATCTTCTACTCAGGATATTCCCAGACACACCCCCAACGTGTTGGAGATGTAACACTGAAGTGGGAACAATAGAACATGTCTGGTGGAGCTGCACCAGGATCAAACCGTACTGGGAAATGATTAGAGAAGCACTGACAAACATCAATAAGGAGCCACACCAACTTCATGTGGAACAATCATTCTTACATCTGACACAGGCCCCTATCTCAGCGTACAGAACAAGATTCCTCCCTGCGCATGCCTCCTATCCTCCCCACCCCTCACACGCTCCTCCTGCCCCCCCCTTGTTTTTCTCCACCTCCCCCCTCTTTACTCTCTTCTCCAATCTATCTCTTTTTCACATCTATGTCTTACGACACATCGAACATCAATCTGGGCAGAACGTACTTCCAAGAACTGTAGGCGAGTCCAAACAGGGAGCTGAGACAAGACTCAACTGCTTCCACCAAACTCAGTGGAAAGACATCCCCTCATAACACGCACCCATTAAGCATCACCACATCATCGTATGCTAGGCACACACACAAAAATAATAGAGACAACTCGAATCCATTTGCAGTCAATGTCTAACGCCGGGCGCAAGGTGGGACTTGACCACACGATAGGTAGTCAGGGTCCCTAGATCTGTGGATGGCCTACCACAGGACACCCACTAGAAATGGCGTAGATCATGCTAACAGCACCCTTATAAGTCGTTGATGTGTACTATGTTCGCCCGAGACCTGCATGTCTCAAAATGTCAATACTGTAATTCAATTGTTGTAATATCATGTGTTGAAAAATCAATAAACAGATTTACAAAAAAAAATATATAGCATTTACAATGTATCGTCTCCTTTCATCATTTTGTTGAATTCTTGCATCTGTGGTATGTCAATTAAGTGTACATATATAAAGCAATATGTGTATCTCTAGGATGTAACATAGTTTCCTGGCTAGACATTACCGGTAATAGTCGCAGTATTTTCATTTTGTAGCACATAGGTTAGCGAAGGGTTCAAAGGGGAAGAGCCGTTACGTCGCGCGTCGGGGCTTACTGTCCGAGATCTCCATCCTCTTACACTGATAGATAATATTGCTGGATATTACATCCAGGTTGCTGATATTATTCTGACTTACCTATATGGTATTAAGCTGTTAGAATTCTTAGATTTCCTGTCTCCTGCACGCTGTATTAGGTCGAGATCAATCATTTTACTTATAGTGATCTTCTACAACTGCAGGAGGTTCGATTATTATTTAGGCAGTTAGATTAGTTATTTAAAATTTGACAGGTGCCCTCGATGGCACAGATTTATTATATTTTTTTCACTTGATACTAGTCTTTCTGTTATCTGCTAGGAAGTTAGACTTGCACTGATAGGTGCCCTTGTAGGCACAGTGTTTATCATAATTTTTCGCTAGTCCTTCCTACCACTGACTTTATTTTGTTTACACCCCTACTTCAGTAATCTCTTTCTATTACCTTCTATTTAGGTAGCACGATTAGATTTATCTTTCTAGATTTAAGATTTTGTGTATATTGCTGCAGCAGTTATTAGGACCCAATATACACATATTCGTTTCCTTATATCTCAAACAGCCGTTTAGGCGATATCTCCCTTTTCCCCTCAGATTGATATATCTCTCTTGTTGTTGCTACATTTGTCTCCACTTTGAATACTGACTCTATTTTGCTCTTCTCCTGCAAAAACTATTTAATCACAACAGTATCTTTTTAGAGCCAACTTAGCCTGGGATCTCAAGAGTTTATAATACTATATTAATTACTTAGTGCATCCTATTTATATAGGCCTTTATTTTATCCACGTTCCCCCACATGTTTTATTTTATGTGTGTACACATTATAACTTTTTATTTATTACTATTAAAAGTTGGACAGTGTACTTTCGTTTCTGTTTACGATTCTAAATCAGGGTTAACCCCTTTACTGCCCTACGATTCTCTTTGGACACAATTAGCTTCAAACATTCTCCTTAAAGGATCACTATAGGGTCAGGAACACAAACATGTATTCCTGACCCTATAGTGTTAAAACCACCATCTAGCGCCCCGGGCCCCTCATACCTCCATAAATATAGCAACATCTTACTGTATTCAAGCCAGAAGCTGTAGATCTGCATGCTGTTTGCCTAAAAAAAAAAAAAAGCGGTCTGCTGACATCATCATCAGTGGCAGCCTGATCCAATCACAGTGCTTCCCCATAGGATTGGCTGAGACTGACAAAGCGGCAGATCAGGGGCAGAGCCAGCATGATTCAAACCCAGCCCTGGCCAATCAGCATCTCCTCATAGAGATGAATTGAATCAATGAATCTCTATGAGGAAAGTTCAGTGTCTGCATGCAGAGGGAGGAGACACTGGATGTTTGGATGCATTTTAGGCAGCCATGACCCAGGAAGGATCTCTAACAGCTATCTGAGGAGTGATCAGTGAAGTTATCACTAGGCTGTAATGTAAAGACTGCATTTTCTCTGAAAAGACAGTGTTTACAGCAAAAAGTCTGAAGGTAATGATTCTACTCACCAGATCAAATTCAATAAGCTGTAGTTGTTCTAGTGACTATAGTGTCCCTTTAAATACTAATTTTAAAAATTGAGCAGAATAGATGTGCCGAGTGGTTCTTATCTGCCATCACATTCTACGTTTCTATGTTTCTATGCTGAAACATTAAGATTTCCTTACACTGGGAGTAAGGGGCCTAGCCCAACCCCTGAAAAGCAGCCCCAGTACCATTATCACTCCTCCACCAAACGTTACAGTTGGCGCAATGCAATCAGACAGGTAACATTTTCCTGGCATCTGCAAAACCCAGACTCACTCATCAGACTACCAAACCAAAAAGAGTGATTTGTCACTCCACAGAACATGTTTCCACTGCTCCATAGTCCAGCGGCAGCGTACTTTACACCACTCAATCCCATGCTTGGCATTGTACTTTGTGATGTGAGGCTTGCATGCAGCTGCTCGGCCATAGAAACCCATTACATGAAGCTAAGCCGCACAGTTTTCGTGCTGAAATTAATGCCAGTGGAAGTTTGAAACTCTTCAGCTCTGGAGCAGACTGTTAGTGACTTTTACGCACCATGCACCTCAGCACTCAGCCTCATCACTCTGTGACCCTGCTCTGTGACTTTAGGTGGTCTTCCGCTTCGTGGCTGAGTTGCTGCTGCTCCTAAATGCTTCCACTTTCCAATAATACCACTTACAGTTGAATGTGGAATATCTAGAAGGGATGACATTTTACAACCTGACTTATTGCTAAGGTGGCATCTTGTCACAGTACCAGACTTGTTCATTCACTGAGCTCTTGAGAACGACCCATTTTTTTCACAAATTTTTGTAAATGCACATTGCATGGCTAGTTGCAGTGGTGAAAAGGCTCTGGTGGTCCAGCATGGGTTAAAATTACAGCAACAAGACCGGGAGGTGGAGGAAATCCTGGGCAGATGGTAAGGCAGCGCGAACATATTTGTGTGGTAGCCTCTCTGTGGGCCTGTGGTTTTTAGCTCCATCGGGTGCAAGGGAGCGATTACTGTTCTTTGCACCCAATAGAGCTGCAAACCACATGTTCCCTGGCTTGGTCCTGTGTCAGCCCGGCAGCTTGCCCGAGGCAGGGCTAAATCTGAAAAAATCTTCCTACTTGGATGTTGGACAATTGGAATTTCCCATCCCTACTATTCAAATACATTTTCATACGTGGGATCTGGCATGCACTCATTGGCGACCCAATCCAGGGCATTGCAAGGATTTTCGGGTACACAGCCAAAGAAGCATTGTGCTACCCCACAAGAAAATGTGCCTTCACTTGTGTGATTCTTAACCTCCCTTTTGAATTTTATCACATGACAGGAGGCTTCGTATTTTGCATAATCTTTCTTTACTAACTCCATAGCAGCAAAGAAAAGAGTGACAAAACTTTGAACCAATCACAATGTAGTATAGGGTATAAGAGGTGTGACATATGACATCATTTCCTCTTTCTTTGCTGCTCCATCACAAGCTAAGTACAAATTTTGACTTCTCAGTATACTATTCAGCTTATAGTTTTCAATGAAACAGCAATATGTATATATATATATGATACCTCAAATAATATTACAATGGTATCTAGATATACTTATCTGGTATATTCAAAACAGCCTCTCAAGGTCGTGGCCCAGTTCCTGACCTTTTACAACATATATATAGACACAAAGGAAAATGAGATACGGCTGTGCATGATCTAAAACAGGAACAGAAAAAGATACATAGTGTGATACAGCAAACTAAATAGTAATGCGCTGATATAATAATGCACTCACAAGATCAAAATGAATAATGCGCCAAGAAGGTGCCTGCCCCGATGAACTTGGGCGTCTGAACGTCTCCACTCTCCACTGGAACTCCAAGCGGACCAAAGTTTGGAATGAGACTCCAATAAAGGTAGGGTAAAATAAATATGTAGGTTTATTGTAGAAAAGAGGCTATATAAATTAGCCACATTAAATGAAATAAAACAAAAAGAGGTCCTACGCGTTTCGTTCCTATAAGAAGGAACTTCCTCAGGGACCAAAAGTAAATAGTATGACAGTTAAAAACAATCAATACATAAATACATGTATGTATTTTTGTATTGATTGTTTTTAACTGTCATACTATTTACTTTTGAAGTTCCTGCTAAGCGCAGAAAAACCACGGTTCGTGCTACCCACGACCTCGCACAGCTTTCCTCAGGTGAGGAAGATGCTGAACCCTCTCATGCACTAGCTGTGCTGGATGAATGGCAGGCGGCAGTCTCCGACCAGGAGGACTCCGACAGGGATTCCACGGCCAACTCCGACCCTTACTTCATAAGGGAGCAGAGTCTGGGTGAGCCCCAGGACTCCATGGCTACATCCATGGATAACCCACAGGAGGGCACAGAGATTTTCCTTGACAATTCGGGCCTCCAAATGTTTGACCCGAGAAACATCCGTCATCCCCGTTCGGAAGAATGGTCACCACCCGAGCATTTGGCAAGGTTTATGCACTTTTGGCTCAGGAAATCTCTGGACAAAGAAGTGAGGAATCGGATGAGATCCGAATGCCCTTGGCCTAGCCTACCAGACAAAGTGGCGCACACCCCCGAATTTGACCCGCTCATGACTACATTCATGTCCCGAGGGGGTCGCGACCCGCGCAAAGGCATAGAGCGCGGTTTTAAAGGAGCGCAGGACAAACTGCTAGACTCCATTGGGCCGCTAGCTAGAATCATGGATATGGCGGATGACGCCTATGAAAGGGCTGACACTTTTACCCCAGATACGGTGCGTGAGTGGGCACGAGATACCCGGGAATGGGCACAGAGGTGTTTCTGTTTCCTAGGGAACACCAACGTAGCCCTCTCTTCAGAGAGGCGCTGAGCAGCACTTTACCGTATCGACGAAAAACTGGTCGAACTGGGGGATAAAGAATTAGGACCCTTGGCACAGGGTAAATTGTTCGGAGAGGCCTTCCTTAAGGAATTAAATAAAAGGGTCAATATATTTACGTCCCTTAATAAGGCAAAGTCTTCCGCGGTTCTCACACCCGTGGTATTTTTGGAAGGGCTGGACGGCAGAGGGGCCGTGCCGCCAGCTGTTTTTGGCCATCCGGCCCCTGTACAACAAGGACTCAACCGTTCTACCCAGACTCATCTACCTGACATAGATTCCACCAATTCAGGGGATCTGATTGTGGCTGAGGCAGCCGAGGACGCTCAAGGGCAAGATTCTCCAACGATAAGTCGAAATCATACCCTGCCTCTAACCTCCTGTCATATCGCAGGTTGTGTTTCTCTTTTTTTCCAGAACTGGGCAGACCTATCATCAGACGCGTGGATCCTCCAAAGGGTACGGGGCTATCGAATAGAGTTCGACTCAAACCCGCTCCAGCAGGCCCCTCCACGTCCGATCCAGACTACACAGGCAGATGCCCGCCTCATAGACACGGAGCTACGAGAACTGCGCTCCAGGGGTGCCATCCAACCAGCTCCGGTTTCCACCGGTTTCTACAGCAATATCTTCTTGGTCAGGAAGAGAAGCGGCGAATTTCGCCCCGTTATCAATCTCAGAGAGCTCAATTCTCACGTGGTATACCGACATTTCAAAATGGAAGGTATCCACCTTCTCCGGGACTTACTTCGACGCGACGACTGGTTCACTTGTCTGGACCTCAAAGACGCGTTCCTTACTATTCCGGTACACAGAAGCAGCCGTCCCTACCTCCGTTTCTTCTGGCACGGGACCCCCTGGCAATTCACCTGCCTCCCGTTTGGCCTCAGTTCCGCCCCGTGGTGCTTCACCAAGATTATGAAGCCGGTAGTGGCGAAACTCAGAGCCCAAGGCATAAGATGCATCATCTACCTCGACGACATCCTGATCTTCGACGAGGATGCAGGGACTCTGCGGAGACACACGAATCACACAGTACACCTTTTGGAGTCTCTAGGTTTCGTCGTCAATCGACCCAAGTCCGCAATGACCCCGGCTCAATCAGTTCAATTCCTCGGATTCGTAATAGACTCCACATTATGCACTCTTCACCTCCCGGCTACCAAAATTACGGCCATCCGCAGGGAGATCCAGAAAGTCCTTCGTCGGACAACCATACCCCTACGATTACTGGCACGGATCGTAGGCCTTCTCTCTGCATCCATCCAGGCCATTTTCCCAGGACCCCTGTACTACAGGGCCATGCAGTGCCTCAAGGCAAGATTCCTTCGCAGACAACCTACATACGACCAACCGGTTCCAATGTCAGCCGAAGTTCGGGAGGAGCTACACTGGTGGCTGAACTGCATGCAGGCTTGGAATGGCAGGGGCATGTTCGGGAACCAGCCAGACTTCGTGCTAGAATCGGATGCCAGTCGTTCAGGCTGGGGAGCAACAGACGGAACCACGTCCACAGGAGGAGTCTGGACTTCCGAAGAGCTCTCGATGCACATCAATTGCCTGGAACTCTTGGGTGGATCATTCGCCATTCGCAGCCTGGCAAAGGACCGATCCAACTGCTGCATCCTACTCCGCATGGACAATGTCTCAGCTGTAAGATACATCAACAACCTTGGAGGCACTCGTTCTCAAGCACTGGTGGATCTCACAAAAGAGATCTTCGATTACAGCCTACCACGCAACATTACCTTGCTGGCAGAGCACTTACCAGGAGACTCCAACACGATGGTGGATTGGTATTCTCGCCACTGGTGGGACGCCAGCGATTGGCAACTAGACCCTCATATTTTCGCAATACTGGATGTACAGAGGGGACCTCTCTCCATAGACCTATTCGCGTCCCACAACAATCGACAGACAGATGTTTATTCAGCTGGCTCCCAGACCCGGAGAGCCTCGCAACGGACGCTTTCCTACAACAATAGCCACGGGACGGTGCTTACGCATTCCCACCTTTCGCAATGATAACGAGGGTCCTTCACCGGATCCGCCTACAGAGAGTAAGAATAATTCTCATCACGCCTCTCTGGCAGAGCCAGCCATGGTTCCCGGACCTTCTGGAACTTTCAATCAAGGATCCCCTCCTCCTACCAGATGCCCCAACCGTCCTCAGGAACCTGTTGGGTCTACCTCACCCGCTAGTCGTGCAGGAACGCCTGCCCCTTGTGGCCTGGACTCTTTCCGGGGCTCCTAACGAACCAAGGAATTATCACAGGAAACTAAGGACCTTCTATGGGACTCATGGGCACCAGGAACAAGCAGGTGCTACTTATCAGCATGGCACTCCTGGACAAGTTGGTGTGTGGGACGGGACCTCAATCCCTTTACTGCACCTACTCACTCCATCATGAATTTCCTGACCTCACTTTTCATGGCCGGAAAATCATACCGGTCCATCAATGTGGTACGGTCAGCCATCTCAGTGGCCCATACTCCGACCCAAGGGACACCTGTTGGTAAGGACCCGCTCATCTGCAGACTTCTCCGCGGCATGCACCTGCGGCGTCCCCCGGAGCCCAAATACTCTAGACTTTGGGACGTTGGCGTGGTCCTACAATTCTTACGAAATTGGCCTCCCAACGAGGAGTTGTCACGCCGCCAGCTTACCGCAAAATTCACCTTCCTGCTCTGTCTGGTTTCTTTTCGACGGGTATCGGATGTACGCGCCTTTGACGCCGACGTGTTTACCTTCTGCTCGGCGGGTGTTACTTTTTGGGTCTTACGTCGCACTAAGTCCAACTCTCACTCGGTCTTCTACCCTTTCTTCCCTTCTGACCCTCAACTCTGCGTGGTCTCTACTCTCCGTCAATACGTGGAAGCCACCGCGACGTTGCGGCAGTCTTCCACTCATCAACTTCTCATCTCTTACGTCCGCCCTTACGGTCCAGTTTCAGTTACTACACTGGCCAGATGGGTTAGATGGCTACTATCCCTTGCCGGTATTGACCAAACTTTTGGAGCACATTCCGTAAGCGGACATCTTACGAGCGGCGGACTGGACCAGAGAATCGACCTTTAGGACATTCTACTTTCGTCCTCTTGATAATCCGGCGTTTTCTCTGCTTTCCCAGCGTTGAAATTGCAAAATACGAAGCCTCCTGTCATGTGATAAAATTGAAGATTATGCTAGCTTTAGTGTACAGATAATCTTAATTTTAATAATGACAGGAGGCGAGTATTTTCCCTCCCTGCTCTCTTTTGTTTTTCCCTCCCTATTAATTTCATATCTATCTATAGCATTATGTTTTCTCATATTATTGTATAAATACCTAACTTGGTAGCACTTGTTTTAATGCCTTACTTACATTCATTTGTAGATTTATCTATATACTCCTTATGGGTTTATTTATTTAACACCATTAGTCGGGAGGATGTCTAGTTATTATTATTATTATACTAGATGATATTAAGTGACAGACATTCATTGTTTTTAAACAATCATTTCTGGAATCTAACACACTTTATACTCTCGTTTTAGCTTAATCAGAAGCCACAGGGATTCATTAAGGTCTCCATACAAGATGTCGTCATCATCACATCATGGAACCTTATCATCAGGTCTTGGGAGATCATAGTTTAACAGCAGGATGCCTTTGTCTGCATTCTACCTGTTCCTGTTCAATTAATTCAGATTAGTTTTCCATTATCTTGCTCTATGGACTTTTTTCAAGTTGTTCTGTTATTTTCTGCATTTATGACCTTGTGATGTCACAATTTTAAAGAGGAAATGAGGTCATATGTCACACCTCTTATACCCTATACTACATTGTGATTGGTTCAAAGTTTTGTCACTCTTTTCTTTGCTGCTATGGAGTTAGTAAAGACAGATTATGCAAAATACTCGCCTCCTGTCATTATTAAAATTAAGATTATCTGTACACTAAAGCTAGCATAATCTTCAATTTCTTACCCCCTTTAGCCTGTTTGTGTTTCTTATCCTCTGTTTTGAAAGTCTTAAACTCTTTTAGTGTATTATAGCCACCATTTGTGTCTTACACCTATAATTAGTGTATTTTATCCCCCCTTTTCTATCTTACACCCCTGTTTAGTGTATCTTATCCTCCATTTTGAATGTCGTACATCCCCATTTAGTGTATCTTATCCCTCCTTTTGTGTGTCTTCCAAAGTACAATGCGCACATATACTAAACCTTCATAACGCTTGCACATAAAGCATTGTAGGGGTTAAATTAAGTTACATTTTATGCTCTTACTAAATAAAAAAATAAATAAAAAACAATCTGGAATTTTGTTAAAATATATCACTTCTTACAGTTAACTTTTAGTTAGGTATCAGGCTGTGCAAAAATATGTGACAGTTCTGCACTAAGTTCTATGGTCTCTGTTTTGTGCTCTACTACCATATCACTGTGCTTTTCGTAAGAATGGAGATCCAACCAAGGACGGCAATATAGTTTTCATCTTCATGAAAATAACTGCAAATGTTTTAGTGGTGTTGAATAAATATGAGTTACACATTGGTTTATAATGTACAGTCTGCCTTGTCACTCTGCTATATTTTCATTGACAGGGCTTTGGTAAACTGTGTCCACCACAGAGCTCATAATGAGGCAAGTGCCTCCATCTTGTAAACTGCCCTCCATTTAATTTAAATGTTGTCAAGGGACAGTGAATTTACATATTATTATACCCTCACCCCCACTTGGAAAGATTTTTATGGATGCCTCCAGGAAACTTTTATGAAAGGCAGCCTTCGGAAAGACTAAAGTAGAGAAAGAAACGTTGCCTTTGCTGGACAATATTGTCACGAAAATTAGGTTCGTTTTCTGTACTGTTGATAGCAAAATGTTAAATTCAACCATTTTCATGACTTCGTCATCTGTTTTGCAGGCCCACACTCTACAATTACTGACTGATAAGAGTTTCAAAGCATGTCTCCGGGCGGGATAAGTTTGGAATGAAACATGCATGTCACTTATCAGGTCTCACACAGATACAGTCACACCCAATCATACAGAATTCAATGTACTCGCAAGCAAACTTCAAGGATGATTATCAGAGCCGCCCACTCCCTCTCGTGATCTTTCTACAGTCAGGTCAACATGTACATAAAATGTCGGCGGAAATGTCGGCATCACTAGAAGTATGTCTGTTTATAAAATAATACCAAACACCTATATCAAACCACCAGTGGGAATGGTTAAAAAAGGAACAATTACACTTTTGTTCACAATATTCTGTAGATAGTATTAGGCTCCTCCAAATCTTCAATATCTAGTATAAGAAAACTGGCCGGACTGGGAATTAAAAGCAGCCCTGGAAAAAAATTATTTACCAGCCCCATAATGCGTCGCGCCAGCATAGTGTGCAAATACAGCGTTAGAAAAGATCATTTAAGATTAAAAATTATTACTCCAACGTGAAAAAAAGCACATATAGGCTTAAAAAAAAACCAAGAGTGCAGATTTATTTTAAGCAGACGTGCCTTTGCATATAACCAATGTTTCAGTCCAACTACCTTGACATATTAAGAAAAGCTTGGTAATGGGACTGAAATGGTGAATGTATGTAGGGCACAACTGTAAAAAATGACGATATCTTGTTTATTTTGAAGTCCTGTGGGTGCACTCTTCACTTTAAATATTGTTTTGTGCTGGAGTATGCACCTAGCAACAAGACTGGGCCAATATCTGCTCATTACATATGGTACATATCAATTGCATTTCTCTGTGTATTACGTATATATATATATATATAACTAATACACACATTAATATACATGATATATATATACACACACACACACGCACACCAGTGGCGGATCCAGAGCCTGATTTCGGGAGGGGCACTTATAGATTTAAAGAAATAATCCATGCACAATAACCACTACTGCTCTGTGTAGTGGTTATGGTGCCAGGAGTGCTGGGACCCGCTCCCAGAGTAAGTAGTCAAACTGTTTAAGAACAGTTTGACAACTTACCTGGGGTCTGCTGGGATATGGGCCTGTAGTAGGGTATAGGAGCAGTGGTGCAATGTGTGAGGAGTGCAGTTTGTGTGAAAGGTTCAGTGTGTAGGGTGTGTGGGGCAATGTGTGTTTGGGTGGGGCAATGTGTGTATGGGGGGTCTGGGTGTGTGTATGGGGCTAGAGGTCGCAGTGGTGAGAGTGAACTCTAGCCCGTAGCTCCAGCGCTAGAGTTCACTCTCGCGAGAGCTGGAGCGTTGCCACTGTAACCGCGGCAACGCTCTGTACTCGCACAAGAAGGACCCAGAGGAGCTGTAGGCTGAGCTCCCGGGTCCTCTCTTCCTCCCTCCCCTGCCGGCTGCCTGCATGGTGCCTCCAGAACAGGGAGGGAGATCTCTCATCTCCCCTCTGGTCGGTGAAGGCACATGGTGCTTGGACAGTGCCAGCCTTGCATTGGCCAGCAGGGGAGAGCATCTGGGGGGGAAAGGGCAATTGCCCGTTGCCCCCCCCCCCCTGGATCCACCAGTCATATTATATATATATATTTCTTTCTCCCCCTCTCTGCTCCTCTGTGTCCATGTCACCCCTCTCCTTCCCAGTCACTCTCTTCCCCCTCTGCCTCTTTCTCCCCCTCCCCTTGTGTATCTCTCTCTTCCCCTCTGTCTCTTTTTCCCTCTTTTCCCTGTCTCTCTCTCCCTCTCTACCATCTCTCTATCCCCCTCTTTCTCCCCTTGTGTCTCACTCTCCCTCCCCCTCTGTCTCTCTCTATTCTCCCACTGTCTCTTTCTTCCCTATCTCTGTTTTATTTCCCCCCTCCCCTTGTGTCTCTATATTACTCCCCCTTGTGTCTCTATAATACCCCTCCCCTCCTTTGTGTCTCTATAATACCCCCCTTTGTGTCTCTATAATACCCCCTCCCCCCCTTTGTGTCTCTATAATACCCCTTCCCCCCCTTTGTGTCTCTATAATACCCCCTCCCCCCCTTTGTGTCTCTATAATACCCCCTCCCCCCCTTTGTGTCTCTATAATTCCCCCTCCCCCTTTGTGTCTCTATAATTCCCCCTCCCCCCTTTGTGTCTCTATAATTCCCCCTCCCCCCTTTGTGTCTCTATAATTCCCCCTCCCCCTTTGTGTCTCTATAATTCCCCCTCCCCCTTTGTGTCTCTATAATTCCCCCTCCCCCTTTGTGTCTCTATAATTCCCCCTCCCCCCTTTGTGTCTCTATAATTCCCCCTCCCCCCTTTGTGTCTCTATAATTCCCCCTCCCCCCTTTGTGTCTCTATAATTCCCCCTCCCCCCTTTGTGTCTCTATAATTCCCCCTCCCCCCCTTTGTGTCTCTATAATTCCCCCTCCCCCCCTTTGTGTCTCTATAATTCCCCCTCCCCCCCTTTGTGTCTCTATAATTCCCCCTCCCCCCCCCCCCTTTGTGGCTCTATAATTCCCCTCCATTTACCTGAGAGGAGTGAGTCAGAGGGGGCCGGCCGCTTTCCACGCTGGTGCCGCCGGGCCGGGTGGCAGCCTCGCCGGTCCGGCGGCACTTCTAATGCTGGGGACTGAGCGAGGAGGAGGGAGGAGGAGGGAGGAGCATGTCTCTGTACCATGCTCCCTCGCGGTTCCTGTGCTGTGAATTGTGGGAACCGCGAGGGAGCATGGTACAGAGACATGCTCCTCCCTCCTCCTCGCTCCGTCCCCAGCATTAGAAGTGCCGCCGGACCGGCGAGGCTGCCACCCGGCCCGGCGGCACCAGCGTGGAAAGCGGCCGGCCCCCTCTGAGTGTGCCACCGGACCGGCCACCCGGTGGCACATACCTCTGCAGCCCCCAGGTGCCGCGGCCCACCGGGAAATTTCCCGGTATCCCGGTGGGCCAGTCCGGCCCTGCTTACATTGGCCAGCTCTGCGTACACCATTGGTTTAGTGTGTTTTCTATTGCAGTCATAAGAATGTAGAGAGTAGGGTATAGAGTGTTACATCAGTTAATTTCACATACTCAGTTAAGAGTTCCTCACGTGCAGAAATATAAATGGAAAACAAGACATATTGCACCTCTTTAAAAGTACGGGTACTAGTAAATTAATGCATTTACAAGATATAAAAATAAATTGAGAATTGTGCCTTTTCTGGTACAAAATGTCAGGTCCTCCACTTCCTATAGAGTCCTCACGTACAGGGTCCAATAAAATAATAAATAATGACACCCATTATGCATGAATTTCTTCAGCAACTTAACAATAAAACAAATACAACTAATTAAAGGATAAAACATTAAGCCCCCCAAAAGAAATTGGACTGAAACATTGATTATATGCAAATAGACGTCTCCTTAAGATAAATTTGCTCTTTTGTTTACTTTGAAGCCCTAAGATCGGGAGGACGTCCAGTATCAGTTAGGCAACTTTTTTATGCTGTACTTTTTGAAATAAACCTAAGTTTCTATTAAAACTGCAGGTTTGTTTTTTTTGCGGCCCATGTAAACGTAAACCTTGTTTATTTGGCCCGTGTTAGCCTTTAAGTTTGACATGCTTGATATAAATACTATGAAAGGCAAGTACAATACAGATATACACTGATCAGCCACAACATTAAAACCACTGACACGTGATGTGAATAACATTGATTATTTCATTACAATGGCATCTCTCAATGGGTGGGATATATTAGGCAGCAAGTGAACAGTCAGTTCTTGAACTTCATGTGCTGAAAGCAGGAAAAATGGGCAGCGAAAAGATCTGAATGACTTTTACAAGGGCCAAATAATAATAGGTAGTTTTTGGTGTGCAGTGGTTAGTACCTATAAAAAAAGAGAGTCAAGCAAAAAAGGCGCTAATAATACAGTGATAAGATCTTTGTGCGTACAACAATAAAAAGATAAAGCAGCAACCTTCTCAAAAAACACCCCCCAAAAAATGTTTTTTTCGTGTCCTCATACATCATTGGAAGAAATAGTGAGTTTTCTATTTCTTTAACAAGTGTTTGTATTAATTTTAACACAGAACACAATTGCAATTTTGCACATTATTAGAACAATATTTTTATTGGTAATTCTTGATTGCACAGTGCACTGTCACTTTCACTTTGTAGCACTTTATATTTTAAAGATATAGCGCACCTTTTTATTTTTTGAGTGGTTAGTACCTGCCAAAAGTGATGCAAGTAAGGACAACCGGACGACAGGTGTCAGGGTCACAGGTGCCCAAGGCTCATTGATACATATGGTGAGCAAATTCAAGCCCATCAAGCCCCAGCAGATTAAACATGCTTCAGAAAATAACATACAATAAAATACAAGGTACATTTACGGCTTATCCTATGGCAGAAATCACTGGGTGGTAATCAGAAAAGATCTATTAGGATCATATAGTAAGACTGGTACCATCTAGGTAAACTAATAACCTATAAAAAGGACCACCTAAGAACCCAGGATAACCTAGGATAAAGTCTTCCTATCCCTTCCTATCCCTATGTCCCCTGGCCCCTAAATATATATGCAAATTATAAAAACGAGAAGCAATCTGATTGGGTGACACAGCATATACATATTTTTAGTATACTGTGCGTACATATATATATATATATATATGATCAGTGCTTTCCTGTCTGCATGCTGTGATATAATACCTGTAACTAGAATTAAATACCAATGATTTGTAGAGAATTCCTGCTTGAAAATTGCAAACTGATCACTTAAGAAGAATAGCAAATTCACCTTTTCTTACAGAAAGATATTAATGTGTCCTATAAATCCATGGCTGTGAAAATCAAAGTACATTTACAATTTAAAGGCTGTTTAGCTCATTAGGTTAAGCTAATTTAACCTGCATTTCAATAGATTTTTATTTAGATTTCCATAGCTGGTCCGAGACTCTTTGTTCTATTTTCTGTCGTTCTTCTATCTGAAGGTAATGACTTGCCGTGCCTGAAGCGATGGCTAGATTTTAAGGGCAGTCTGATTCCATACACGCATTGGTTGAACAGCAGAGACTGGAACATGATAAAATTCCACAAAACGGCCAGTAACACACATTTAACAAGGGGACGTTTAACTGGGTTAATGAGCCTCTTATCCACCATCTGTGCTAAGGTTTGTCTTATAATTCATCAGATCCCTCAAAGAAATAAAGTGAAAAGACTTTGTTATAGAACATTTCAGATGACCCGTCATGATTGTGCTGGGCTCATAGTAATTCTCCACAGCAAGGTAGCTTGAATTACCTGAAATGCCTTTGTCTACATGAAAAAGAGGAAAATGAGATGCCAGAGTACCAATATTTATTAACTGCATCTTTATATCAGGCAAACAGGAACCGGTGGAACCAGGATCTTCTGGTTCTCCTACCTTGATAACTCATTGACATGACATTTGGCTATGGACCTCTCTATTTAGTTAAATTAAAAAATATACCTTTTCTTTTTTCCCCTTTCTCCTCTTCCATCTTCTACCACCCCAAACACTTCCTACAATAATCCAAAATACTCCTTTACCTATCAAGTATCTCTATGAAATAGCTTATGTTCTCCACAAAATATCACAATAACAATCAAATCACCACAACTAAGGCGCCAAGGAGGATATTTCATGGCCTTGTGTGTCCCGTGGCCCTGGAATTGTCCAAATTAAAAAAACAATTCTTAAGGTAAAAAAACAAAAAGCCATCCATTTTATCTAGATATTTCCAACCTAAGATATATCCAAATAGTTTTCAGTAAAAGTAAAATAACAGTAACAATAGACAATTACTATCTTTTACAAGGATTACTATCGTTTATGAGGATTTGATGATCAGCATGCCTCTCTAGGATAGTCCTTTAAAATATATGTCTGCAGTTAATATCTGTGAACATTTCAGAATTAGTTAGCATGCCACGCTTTCCAGCCTCCCTTATACACAGAGCCAGGTACGTTTACCAACTGCTGATGTCAATATCATAACCTGGGCTGTTTAACCTGCATCATGATATAAATTAAAAATGAATGCAGGGAACAAACTGGGTTGGTACCAGCTGATCCTCAAATAGGGTGTTTGAATTCCCCAGCTTTTTTAGTGCTTGTTCATTGACAAATGCTAAGATTGTTGAATGGTGCAAATTGAGGTCTAACTATGGCTTTTCTCCTGGACTAAGCAGACAAGCATACATCTCAGAATGGGTCTTCAGAATGCAGAGATTTATGGCCACATTTGAAGCAATTCAGTAATTTGTAAAATATCAAGATAGACCTAGTTTACAATGATTTAATTTCCTGGTTTCATCCTACATCTGCATTTAAAGTTATATAGTTTTAGCCTACAGTTAATGCATTTTAAATCCAGGGAAAGATATGTAACATTGGGGTGAAGGTACCCACATCGTGAGTGGAGAGCATTGAAACCCCTGCTGTGAATGGGTCCCATTTAAAAATATGTTTATGGAACACTCCAAGCATCATAATACAGCATGATGTAGTGGTTATGGTGCAAGCACTGTCTTGGCACCCCCCCTCCTTTATGAGGACTTTTACAAACAGTTTGGCATTTAACTTGCGGGTCTGCCGGGTGCTACCCCACCTCCGCTACCGTCAGCAAAGGCTGAAGTTCCTACGCACAATGCAGGGTTTAGCTCATCGGCTAAGAGCATCAGCTGGTAGTGGAGGAGCAGAGCCCAGAAGACCGCAGGTAAGAAGTCAAACCCCTCACAAACAGTTTGACTCTTCCCAATGGGGGCGCCAGGGCATTCCTGCCACCATAACCTCCATAGCGCTCTGCAGTGGTTATAGTGCTTGGAGTGTTGTTTTTATGTTGCCATGCATCTGTGTACATTTACTGCAAATGTAACTTCCTTAATATCTCATATAACAATTAGGGACTCTGTTAGGCCAGGAGAGCTGTGAACGCTGCATAATTTGATAAAGACCCATTTCAGCAGTAGAGATATACTACTTAGCATAGCTATTCATTCTGCTAAGAGGCAGCTATATAATAGCATGAAACTGTTATAAATTGGTCATTTCAGCAGTAGCTCTATTAAATAATGCATGTTCTTGGTTAGACTTTTCAATGTCTCTTGTTTCAATAGATCAGTGTGGGACATTTAGGGAGAGGGAATATATTCACGGAGCATTAAGGGCAGGGGGGGAGGGTCACAGGCCTCTTGCATATGGGGGTTGTGGGTTGCAGTATCACATAATATTTTTGTGGATTAAATAGCAGGATATGGTCTCTTGGCAGAGAACAGAGAGAGGCAGCAAGCAGGACTGTGTAGGCCTCTGCTACCTCAGCACTACATTTATTTTACCCAACATAAGTTTCTCATAAAACATGGGACAGGGTAAGAGGAGGCAGGCCAGTAATCTAAAATGCATCATTGGTGCCGTCCAAAAGGGGTCTGACCAAAAATTAGGCAGGTCAGTCTGATGTGCATGCATGTCAGGCTGCCTACCAATCACCTAGGCGAGCCAAGTGAGGACAGAGCATGCAGAGCGCATTGTTATAGCACTCTAGTCTACATGGTCCTAGTATCCGGAGCACAGCATGAGTGTGGGATACCAGGGACAAAGTCGGGATGGTCAGGAACTGTCCCACCGAAGTCTTGACACTGTATGGGTTGGTACATGGACAGGTGGCCCATAATCGCAGTGTTCTCCTGGTCCAGCGGGATAATTCACTGTAATGCACCACAGTTGTCATAGATGACAGTGAAGTCATGGAAAACAGTTTGTATCTCATCGCCATACACATATCTTTCGGGATGATCATGCTGTGCAGATCATCCTGACAGAGGTTGTAAAGATATTGCTTGTTCCTCACAAGCAGCACCGTCTGCTGAGATTTGTGTGCATTTTAAGGCTGTTTGTTTGTACCTGCCTCTAGGCTCTTCTGTTCTGGGTATCTCATCACATCGGATGTCCTCTTCCAGAGGGAAAAGCAAAGGATCTCAGAGTGAGAGATATCTCACAGATTCTTAACTTTATCGCTAAGCTTTATGACGTTCCCCTTGGGCATGTGTCCATCACTACCAGATCTGCCATTAGACAGAGTAAAGACAAAAATTCATACACAATACAGATTAAGGAACAGCGCACACATAAAATAAATTTTACTTAGATACTGAGATGATGGGTTCTAAAGCCCGCACGACTCACAATAATAATAATAATAATAATAAACACTGAGGTTGTTAGACTACATTATAAGTTTAATGCAGCACCTTTAAAACAGCGTATGATATTGATGAACCGTTAACCACACACAGTTGCTAAATCGCACAATTTAATCTGTACTGCCTTGACATTAATGACAAAAGTGAAGAATGTCGGTGGGGGAGGAGGGAGAAAGAAAAGGATATACATAGTTATATATATTATCTTTATATGGGCTGCTCTGTCATCCTAATGCAATGGGGTACTCAGGCCTCAATTATCTCAGAGGCTCGAAATTTCTTTATGGGTTCTCACATTCGTTGGGAGAACCCTCCCGACACCCGGCCTAACCCCGGTGGTTTTCTTCAGTACGACAAGCATACACTACTTATTGTTTTACCTAGAATAAGTGTAGCTATGTATTTAAGTATGTTAACCTGAACAACGACAAACAAGCAGAGACCCAACATGTACAAATAATATGCCTGTATGTATACTCAATTCTCTAAACATTTTACTATATCTTAGCATGTAATATCTAATTCTCTCTCAATAAAAATCTGATTGACAAAAAAAAAATAACATTTTAAAATTTTATAATTTTATAAGGCCTTATAAAATGTAAAAATTTATTTTTATGTGTGATCTGTATCTTAAAAGGATACTATATAGTGCCAGGAATACAAAGCTGTATTCCTGGCACTATCACTGCACTGATTCCCCATCCCCCGCGCTACCCCCCCCTAGTAAATAAAGGGTTAAAACTGATACCGGAGAAACTGACGGAAGCCAAGCACAGAGAGATGGACACAGGTTTCTTCAGGAAGGAAGAGATTCTTTATTGGATCACCGATCGGGACTCAGAGGGACTAGCGTCACCAAAATACAGCAAAGTCTGAGTACTGAATACATAGAGTACATTCCTTATATAGCACTGTAGCTCCTCCCACAATTAACTACACCCACACATACCCTTAACCTATTTAATGAATAGAGTCTAAACTCATCCATCCGGTCTAACCACGTGGCTCATCTGATACAAAGGAGAGGGACGCGTAATTCCAGTTCTTACATTCCTGCACCTGGTCAGTACAGTGATGACAGTATCTTAGCTACGTGTAATTAACTAACTGATACTACAAACACATATACATACATATGCCTTGTGGCAATCTTAGCCTGCTAAACTTGTATTTTACTGGAATTACATCACATTCCCCCCTTTGATGCCTCTGATATTTCACAATTACTTGAGGCATCACTTAACCTTGGTTTGCATATACCTCAGGTTACCATGAACCAGACCAGACTTTTCTTATGATGTGAATCTTTTCAACACTCATCTTCCTGCATAGTTTCTCCCTGATCTAAAGCCTTATACTTATATATGGCCATTATCTGTGCAGCAGCCTTCCTCTCTGCTATAGTTCCTATCAGGCTTTGCACAGACCTAACTACTAAGGGTATAAGACACGGCAGGAGTAGACACAACATTAAAATTAGTAGGACTCCACCTACCACTGCCTTAAGCCCTCCAAACCACTCATACCAGCTACCAAACCAACTACTTGGATTATACCCTTTCCATACCTGAGTAGGCACATGCGCTAGTTTAACCATATGGCTAGTAAGCTCAGCTATTGCTTGCCCTTCGTCATCTATTTGAAGACAGCAATTACTTAGGTTAAACTTCCCACATACACCTCCCTCTACTGCCAAAAGGTAATCCAAGGCTAATCTATTTTGGTAGACTGCTGTCCTCATCCTGGTGTTATGCTTCGCTAGAAGATTGAGCGCTTGTGATGTCTCATTTGTGATAATCTCAACCACCGCCTGTAATCTTATAATACGGTTGAGCATATAAATAGGGGTTCTATAACCAAAGGTACCATCCTCAGCCCACGTGGCTGGCCCATAGTAATCTATAATACGCTGGGGAGGCCATTCATCATCTTCCCAGGCGCCTATCTCTATGGGTCCCCTTTTCTTCCTATGATTCACATCATACACTTTAACACCTAAAGTCTCACCTGTTTCAATCGGTAACAAGAAGAAGGATGGTTTGAGCATACCTAACACACATGCCCCTTCCCAGTCCTGTGGCAACTCCGAATAGGCTTTCTTACCACAGATCCAGTACAAATTTGCTGGGGCTCTCCAGGTAGATGTGATGGATAGATCAAACCACACATCCTTTAAATTGGCATATCTAGCAAACGGGTTAGATGGTTCTGAGACATTTGAAGCCGACCACCAAGTTGTATTCTTTGTATCATCATCATAAGCTTTTTGCCCTAGACAAGTTAATTCTCCTACAGAAGTATTATACATTATTCCTTTCCTTGCTATGCAAACATAACCTATGATGGAGGTCTTTAATCTCCACTCAGATTTACCTCTAACACTCATATGATAATCGGCTTGTGTAGATATTAATTGGTCAACTGCCTCAGAACCGGACATTACCTCCTTTGCTTCCCAAGGCCATTGGTCTCCCATGTTAGTACCTCCACACACATAGCAGTTGGTAACATTAAGACTACCGGCAATACTTTCAGCTAAATCGATGAACAGGTTTTTAGCATTATGGGGGATCTTATTATCTATACTCATCTCTGCGTAAAAGGAATGGTATACTTGATGAGTCTGGGAGGATACCGTATCAGTCTCTATTCCTATAAACAATAATGTCCCAGGATCTAAACCCGTCCCGTATATTTGAAACCCAAATAAATTTCCATACTTATCTAAGAACTTGTCGGGGTTATTAATGAGTATATGGACTGGGTTGCATTCCATAGACTTACAATAAGGGCTAGTCGGCAACTTAGTCACTATCATGTCTTTGTCTACTGTCTGTCCCCAAGTTGCCCACCCCACACAAGACCAATATGGGCAAAAGTTATAATCTCTATTTGGGCATCTAGGACTTACATATTTATTTTTGCTACTGAGACAAATATATTTATCGTTAGACCCATACGTCCTCTCCCATCTAAGATCCCCACATACATTCCACGGCTTTCTACCACTCGATATCGCTTTACACGCATCAAATAGCAGAACACCCGAAGAATGTACGGATTCTAACACCGTTTTATTAATTAGGGTCCCCTGAGGATCTCCATTCCTGAGAGTCAACCAGATTGTACGAGGCTGATACTCCGGACTGAAGCACTTAGGTTCTCCTACTCCTAAATGGCACACACTATAATCTATATTTAAGTATCTACATCTCGATACATCTCCTTTACATTCGTATTGTGAATGTCAAATTAGGGTTTGGGAAATATGGTTACCTGTTCTCGTAGTCTTAATGCATACCTCACAGCTAGGAGTGTCGGTACCTCTACCTTCCTGAATATAAAAACACATATAAATAAACACTATCAAAAGCACATCTTTCGCCGTCATCCTCAGTCTTCGTCCGTGCGATGGAACCTCAGCTTCCAGGATGTGAGGGCTGCAGGGAATGGAGTTCTGCTCGTCTTCACAGGTGTCCCTTCGAGACTTTCCTGGCTTATACACTATGTGATGGTAAGCGGACAGGCTTTATTATGGCCTTCTCACTCACACCTGTAACAATAAGATTTGTAATCCACAATAATTCCTCGTTACTCCGACTGAGTAGTGCGTTTCAACCGGATCTTGCAGGGATTCTCTGGATCTGCTGTAACTTGCCAAGAATCGACTGCTGCTGGTTTAACCCTGGAGTGATGTATCCACGGAGTCACTTCTGCTACTTTTATTGCTGTAGGGGTAGACAAAAGAACAACATAAGGACCTCTCCACTTGGGCCCTAACGGTACATTATTCCACTCTTTAATCCACACTTGATCTCCTGGATGATAACTATGAACAGGGGGATAAATATTCACCGGTAATCTATCTTGTACCCATTTCTGTACCTCCTCCATAGTCTTACCCAACTCTACAACCTGCTGCCGAGTAATTCCTTCTCCCAACTGACTCAAGTCCCCCCTTAAGTTACCAAGTACGGGAGGTGGTCGCCCATACATGATTTCAAAAGGAGAGAGGCCCATCCTTCTGGTAGGGGTACTGCGGATTCGCAATAAAGCTATGGGTAAGAGAACGTTCCACTTAAGTTGGGTTTCCTGACACATTTTAGCCAACTGGTTCTTTATAGTTCTATTCATTCTCTCTACCTTACCAGAACTCTGGGGTCTATATGCAGTATGAAGCCTCCACTTTATACCAAGCATATGAGTCAGTTGTTGTAGGCACTGATGAACAAAAGCTGGACCATTGTCCGATCCTATAGAACAGGGTAGTCCATATCGGGGTATTATTTCTCGTAGCAGGAATCTCACAACTTCTCCTGCTTTCTCTGTACGAGTAGGACATGCTTCTACCCAGCCTGAATAGGTGCACACAATTACCAGCAGGTAACGATGTCCACCCGATTTAGGCATCACTGTAAAGTCTATTTGTAGATCGGACATGGGGAGTCCCCCCATAAACTGGACTCCTGGTGGCTTTACTGGTCCTTGTCTTGCATTATTTTTAGCACACGTTACACATCTACGTACAATGGCCTGAGTCAAGTTGGACAATCTTGGTATGTAGAAATGTTTTCTAAGAGATTCTTCAGTACTGTCTCTCCCAGAATGTGTCCCGTTATGATAGTTTTGGACAATTTCTACTGCTAGTGATGCTGGTATAACTATTCTTCCATCTTCTAGCTGATACCACTTGTTCTCCAAATACTTTCCCGGTTCAGTCTTTAACCACTCCTCTTCTTGAGCTGTATAAACTGGAGTCCATTGGGACAGTGGAGTTGGTATAAGAGCAGCTATATGCCCTACATACTCCTGTCTTCCTGATTCAGCAGCACGCTTAGCTGCACTATCTGCCATCCGATTTCCCTTGGTTACATCACCATCACCTCTCAGATGTGCTCGACAATGTATGATACCGACTTCTTTCGGCTCCCACACTGCTTCCAATAGTTGTAGGATTTCGGCTGCGTACTTGATTTCTTTGCCTTCTGAATTCAGTAGTCCTCTTTCTTTATACAAAGCTCCGTGGGCATGAGTGGTTAAAAACGCGTACTTAGAGTCCGTATAGATATTCACTCTTAAACCTTCAGCCAATTGTAACGCTCGTGTTAGTGCTATTAATTCTGCCTTTTGTGCTGATGTTCCTTTCGCCAGTGGCCGAGCTTCTATCACCTTGTCTATTGTTGTTACTGCATATCCTGCATAGCGGATCCCTTCTTTCACATAACTACTGCCGTCGGTGTAATATTGAACATCGGGGTTCTGGATGGGAAAATCACGAAGATCTGGTCTACTTGAGAATACTTCATCCATTACTTCCAAACAATCATGTTGACTTTCAGTAGGTTGTGGCAAAAGGGTAGCTGGATTTAAGGTGTTTACAGTCTCTAAATGCACTCTTGGGTTTTCACACAACATTGCTTGATACTTGGTCATACGGCTGTTACTAAACCAATGATTTCCTTTGTAATCCAACAACGTCTGTACTGCATGTGGGACTCGTACATAAAGTTCTTGACCCAGAGTGAGTTTATCGGCTTCAGCTACTAGCAGGGCGGCTGCAGCTACGGCTCTTAGACAAGGTGGAAATCCGCTGGCCACTGCATCCAATTGTTTAGACATGTAGGCAACAGGTCTTTGCCATGATCCCAAGTACTGTGTCAATACTCCCACAGCCATTCTTCTTTGCTCGTGTACATATAAGTAGAATGGTCGTGTGTGATCAGGTAGACCTAATGCTGGGGCACTCATCAAAGCCTTCTTCACATCTTCAAATGCCGTTTGCTGTTCTTGGGTCCATAAGAAGGGGTCGTGCTCTGTACCTTTGATGGCTGCGTACAGAGGTTTTGCTAGTATCGCATAGCTGGGAATCCATATCCTACAGAAGCCTGCTGCCCCCAAGAATTCTCGCACTTGTCTTCTATTCTTGGGTATTGGTATTTGGCAGACAGCTTCTTTTCTCTCTGGCCCCATAATTCTTTGACCTTCAGAGATATGGAATCCTAGATACTTGACAGTTGGCAAACACAACTGAGCCTTCTTTCTAGACACCTTGTATCCTGCCTTCCAGAGAATGTGTAGTAGATCGTGCGTTGCTTGCTGACAGATTTCTTTTGTAACTGCTGCTATCAACAAGTCATCTACATATTGTAACAATACACACTCTCCTGGGATGGACTCGAAATCCAATAGATCTTGACTTAGGGCTGAACCAAATAGGGTAGGTGAATTTTTAAACCCTTGGGGCAGTCTTGTCCAAGTCATTTGGCGTTTTGAGCCCGTTACAGCGTTCTCCCATTGGAAAGCAAAAATACATTGACTTTCTGCGGCAATTCGGAGGCAAAAGAAGGCATCTTTGAGGTCTAAAACTGTGAAGTAAGTAGCCCCGCCCGGAATTAAAGCAAGCAGGTTATATGGATTGGGTACAACTGGATGTATGCTAACAACCGCATCATTGACTGCTCTTAAGTCCTGCACAGGTCGATACTCATCTGTGCCGGGCTTTTGAACAGGCAGCAATGGGGTGTTCCAGGGGGAAGTACAGAATTTTAGGATACCATACCGTATGAACTTATCCAGATAGGATTGGATGTTCTTCTTAGCCTTCTGCGGAATGTGATATTGTCTTAGGCTCACTGGATAAACCCCATGTTTCAGTTCAATTTTTATTGGTGGAATATTGCGGGCCAGTCCTGGTGGGTTGTTCTCTGCCCAAACTCCTGGTATGTTAAATAATGTCTCATCACTCCTAGGGTTTTGGCTAGTCAACACTGTATAAAGTCGCCACTCTTCTTCCTTTGGTACGGATAAAGTCATAATACCTGAAGGTCCATTAAACTTTAAAGATGTTGTTCCATCTGGTAGGAACGTAATCTGCGCTTGTAATTTGGATAGCATATCACGTCCCAGCAATTGGACTGGACATTCAGGCATATAAAGGAATTGGTGTTTTACTACGTGGCCTCCCAATGTACAGAGTCGACTTTTAAGAACCGGTCTTTCAGCACTTCTTCCAGTTGCTCCTATCACAGTAATAGTCCTTCCAGATGGAGGAGCAACCAGATTAGTCACCACTGAATGTTCAGCACCAGTGTCGATCATGAACGCACTCCTTTTCCCCCCTATTGATACATCGACCATAGGCTCCGCTCGACCAAGGGGGATGGAGCCCGGTCGGTATCAATAGTCCTCCATGACCGTGTCAGCCAATCCTACGAAGTCCCTACCTTCTCTATCGCGGGACCTTTGCGCTGCTGGAATATACCTATCTTCCCTCACACTTCCTCTGTTCCCATTACTCCCTCTATAACCATTACTCCCTCCGGGACCTCCTCTACCTCTCGCTCTGCCTCTAAAGTTTCCGTAGCCTGCCCTGGGTTGGTCTCTCTCGTACTGCTCTCTTTGCGGACATTCGTTCCTCCAATGCCCTTCTTCCTTGCAATACGCGCACTGATCCCTACTCAAAGGCTCCCTACTCCATCTATTATTGCCTCTATCTGGGCCCCGTTTATCTACGCCTGCGATCGCTACCGCTAGCATATCAGCCTTTTTACGCATCTTGCGCTCCTCCTCTTTCTTGCTTTCTGTTTCCCTATTCATATAGACCTTATTAGCTACCTCCATTAGTTGGGAGATTGACATACCTGCAAACCCTTCTAACTTTTGTAGCTTGCGCTTAATATCTCCGTATGCTTGGCTGACAAAGGCGGAGTTAACCATTCGGGAATTATCTGCGTCTTCCGGATTAAAGGGGGTGTACAAGCGGTACGCCTCCAATAATCGGTCATAAAAGACACTGGGCGCTTCATCGCTTTTCTGAATCACCTCAACTGTCTTCGACATGTTAATGGCTTTCTTTCCTCCGGCTTTCATGCCAGCAATTATAGCGTCTCTATAGGCTCTGAGTTGAACCATATCAGCACCATTTACGTTCCAATCGGGATCAGTGTTGGGATAATGTGTTGCGGCCCATGCTGCTGGATTAGCTTGGTTCAAAGCACGGGCTCTATCCTCTAATGCTTTAATGGCTGCTTGATTTATTCTTGTCCTTTCCTCATTGTTAAATAAAGTCATTAATAACTGCTGGCAATCAGCCCATGTCGGATTATGTGTCTGTACTATTGAGGTGAACAGATCAGTCATGGCTTGTGGTTTCTCAGTATACGAGGAATTATGGGTCTTCCAGTTTAAAAGGTCGGTAGTGGTGAAAGGGACATATACGAAGACAGGGTCAGCGTGTGCCATTTGACCTGCGGCATCGATATAAGCTGACCCGGGATTTAAGCGAAGAGGCATCTGATAGTGCTTTAATTGTTGGGCACCAGTCAACTGTCGGGTTTGGATGGGGCTACGTAGGGAAGCGTCAGTCATGGGTTCCGGTCGGGGAGAGATAGGGTATGGGGATGTGGGAGGTTGGTTTTGGGAAAAGGTGGTAAATAGAACACTTCGGGCCGAGCTAGATGAAGCTTGACCGGAAGTCTGAAGTGGCGCCAAATCAGGATATTCGTTTCTAATGGGGGTGGGTTCTGGTTCCGGAAGGGGAGATTTAGTACGAGGGGGGGTGGATCCTGTACTGGAGGAGGAAGCGGAAGTGGATGAGGGTAGTGAGGGAAGGGTTACAGGACTTCCTGTATTTGCGTCACTTCCTCTTACCGGAAAGTAAGGGGGCGGCAAAGGGATCTCGGACTCAGGGGGCGTGTCCAAAATGGGCCTAACACCAGTCCTAGTGGACGAACAAGTCCTAGCTACCATGAGGCGACACTGCTCCTCGTGGCATGTCCGGAGCCATTTTGGCGAGTCATTTACGGCCTGTCTCCAACAATCAATATAAGGAAACTGGCCGTAAAGTTCAGGCCTACCTGATACAGCCACGTGTAAGCGCTGTACCAGAGTTGGATCCAAACTGCCACGTGGCGGCCATGCCGCAACCAAAGTAGGCCACTCCCTAGTGCACAAAGTGACCAAACGTACAGGGGACATCTTAACCCCAAAATCACAAACTTTGAATCCCTTTTTAAAATTCTTAACCATACATCCTAAGGGATCCGGAATCGTTGACTGCGACGCACCCATATTTAACAGTGGAACGTCGTCGACAACGATTACTATACATGCGTACTATTCAACAGTCACACCCGTTTCCTCTGGCAACAGCACCACGTGGTACGGTTACCAAGTGAAACGTACACAATAACAATAAACACTCAGGGAATTCCCGTACACACACAGCTGCTACACCAGTCACTATATAATCAATATTATGCCCTTTGGCGTAACTACACAGTCACCCACGCTATAATTCTCTATATACGAATTACCCGTCTATAACACACCCCAGTAACATCGTCTTTTACAAATAGCGGTTACAGTACGGTTAGCATAGGTCAAAGCACAAGTTAAGGTCACAATACAATTATTAGTGGTTATGGTGTTAAACATGCAATGGACGACAATGATTAGTACTTATTATATAATGTCAGTAAATATACAGGGTTATGGTACCGTGCACTATAATACAGCAACACACTATTAACACTCTCGCTAGACGGCTGAGCTCGCGCTATCTAACAAGATATACACTTTACTAAAACAATCGTTAACACATTTACAATTCCCAACTAAACTATTGGCCAGTACCTTGAATGGACTACCTAAAACTATATACACCCGTTTTGGTTAGCCACACTGCCCAATCACCACATATACATAGCGAGCTAGAGAACCGAATTTACACAGGCGCCTCTTAGTCGCACTATACAACGAGCTAGAGATCCGAATTTACACAGGCGCCTCTTAGTCGTACTATCAAAAGTCTAGTGGGTTCCAAATTTACACGCCTTCCCACTTAGCCCAGATAGGATGAGAACTAGCGAACCGAATTTACACAGGCGCCGCTTAGTCTCCCGGTCCCTCCGACCTAGCGAACGTAATATACACCCTAGAACGCTAGTCTAGACAAGACACCGGTGTCCGGCTAGGGCTATTTACACCTGGACCCCGCCTGACTAACCAAATCAAACGGTCTGACTAAAGAGCGTTCGATCGAGCGGTGCGCCTTCGCTCCTTCCCTCCGACAGAGGGGGCAGATACAGATTCAAAAACCCCTTTGGGCCTACCGCACAATCGGTATACCCCTAGCGGGTCCTGCCGTCTAAAACAGCAGTTGTCTTACCTCCTCGTTCCTGAACCTGAGTTCACACTCATCGACGGGGACACCCCAGCACTTCTCACGTAGAGGCCGATGATCTCCTGGACAACAGACCAGTGGCGCCGAGACGAAGGGAGGTCCACGCAGAAGTTCAGGGGTGCAGCCGTAGAGAACGTGGGCAAAGATAGACCGTCTCACGCCTCTGCCTCTCAGCTACCGTTGAACGATGAGCTTCCCGGCCAATGCACCAAATGATACCGGAGAAACTGACGGAAGCCAAGCACAGAGAGATGGACACAGGTTTCTTCAGGAAGGAAGAGATTCTTTATTGGATCACCGATCGGGACTCAGAGGGACTAGCGTCACCAAAATACAGCAAAGTCTGAGTACTGAATACATAGAGTACATTCCTTATATAGCACTGTAGCTCCTCCCACAATTAACTACACCCACACATACCCTTAACCTATTTAATGAATAGAGTCTAAACTCATCCATCCGGTCTAACCACGTGGCTCATCTGATACAAAGGAGAGGGACGCGTAATTCCAGTTCTTACATTCCTGCACCTGGTCAGTACAGTGATGACAGTATCTTAGCTACGTGTAATTAACTAACTGATACTACAAACACATATACATACATATGCCTTGTGGCAATCTTAGCCTGCTAAACTTGTATTTTACTGGAATTACATCACAAAACCTCTTTATTTACTTACCTGACCCCAGCACCGATGTCCCTCAGCACTGGGTTGAATCTCCTCCTCCTCTGTCCCGCGATGAACGGGCTCTCATACGCGCGCATTAGTCCTCCTTATTGTGAAGCATTGAATCAATGCAGAGCGTGAGGACGTCCAGCGTCAGATACCGGAACAAAGGTCCATTTCAAACCAGGAAGCCCTAAAGTCCCTGTCTGTTAGACAGCCACTAGAGGCTGACTTAGTGCTACAATGTAAACATTGCAGTTTCTTTAGAACTAAGGGTAATAGGGACACTGTACCCAGACCACTTCAATGAGCTGAAGTGGTCTGGGTGCCTACAGTGTCCCTTTAATCTATATTAGACAGAGTTTTTTTTTTTTTTTTTATAAGCGGATCTACCCTGACTTCTAATGTGCATTTTTTCTTTTTAGATATATCTTAATATATTTTTATAATTTTTAATTGTAATAGCAATTCTCAAGGCATCTTAAATATATAAACACCGGTATATATATATATATATATTTTATATATATAAGAATTAATTGGTTATTTATCATATTTTCGTTCTTTTATAAGACAAGTTTAAAATAAACACAACTCCATCTTTATTGCATTAAATGAAAAGGTAGCTTTAATGTGGCATGGTAAGAAATCCTTTTTTAAAACAGCAATTTTGGGGAAAAATTATCAAACAAACAGAACTAGTTTTCAGTCTGCAATATTTCAGCCTAAAACATTGCAGTTCGTGGTTTAGTTAATACCCTTTGATAACACCCACTGAATCACTTATATGTTCTTTCACTAACTGGCAGAGAGAGTAAAAATGAAACAGAGAGAGAACAAGAGTGGGAATGGGAATGGTCGGAAGCGAGAGCGCAATAGAAAATTTGCCTTTTTTCCCCATTAAAGGCAAAGTTCTTCCCAGAGTATATCAGTAAGGCCTGTTTACAGTTAATACAAATATAAGGCATTACTGTTGCTTTAAGAATGAATAAGTGCAATGTCAGCATGGATGTCGGATAGACAAACTCTTTGTTAAATAATAATGTCACCTGCAGCAACCTCGCACAATCACACGTCAGCCTCTGTGTGAGCATTATACGGTATAAATATTGCAATCCACAGATACTGCCTGTGTTATCAGAACATACTGCACATCTCTCTGGAAGGGGTTGATAAGCCATTAATGTCAGCAGTATTCTCTATCTCAGCCCTGTGTGTGTGGCAACTGGAGAGATGGGCTGCAAAGATCCACCCAAAATGGAGGACCATGACCAAGTGACAACCGACAGAGGCAGGGAGCATGCTTGCCCCATTCGTGGAAAAAAAAAAAAAAAAAAACATATTTTTATTTATTTATTTACTTTAATTTTTTTTTTTACAATTCTTTATTTTTGATATGCATAGATGGTACATACTTACTGGTATTGCCACAACGGCAGATACCAGCAGCACAGGGCAGAACAATGAGTTAACACTGCATCATTTTTGTAATAAACATGCTTATAAAAATCTTTGCACAGGTCATGTACGTAAAAATTTAAACAAAAAATAAAAATAAAATAAAAATGTAACACAGGTTCAATGCTTCTGTCACACCCGATGCTTATGTATTTCTAACAATCACAATGCTGGTTACATGGGTTATGCTTATATCAAACTTAATGCTTATTTCAAACGCGATGCTTATATATCAGTCACAATGTTTATATCAAACGCTTTGTATGAGTCACAATGCTGGTTTCAGGGGTTATGCTTATATCAAACTCTATGCTTTTATCGAGCTCAGCGCTTACTTCTAACTCCGTGCTGGCATCTAACAAAATACTTATATCAAACACAATGCCTATATCAACTGCGATGTTTATTTAGTTGTTGTTGTACTTTTGTGGAGCATGCTAAGCAGTTAAGTGTATATCGATATGAGGGTACATTGACAGTGACCATATTATTTTGTTGGTCGTATATTGTTACTAGAAACAACTATATGCTATTAATAAAGGTCATTCTAGTTTAAGATAGGCAAACAAGAGTAATTATAACATGCTTTAACTTTTAGTTAGCTTATAGTGGATAATTATGTTAGCACTGAATTGTGAGCAGAGACTGTGCAGACTTATGAGAGGCCCCAAAGGAGGTTCGCAGTACACAGGTATGAGTCCCATAATAAAAAATTAAAATAAGGTAAGAGAAAACTTTGATAAAAATAATAGTTAAACAGATGAGTACAAGAATACCCCAGTTTACTGCCAGTGCAGGTTTGCATAAAAACAGCTCACTGTGTCTGACCATTCTGGAGGCAAATGCAGTCGTGGGAGTTCATCTGGTAGGGAGTTTTGGGCACTTTGCCTAACATTAAGTCCCCTTCTTGAGTTGACTCATCCAATGCCTTGTTGGGGGTGGATGTGCACCTCTCGCGCTGACAGTTGCGCCGTTGCACAGTTCCCCTTGGACTGGCGGTGTGTGGATAGATAGGCTGCCCGCTCCGGTCACTGTCAGGAATCCGTGCTGAGTCTCCATGGAGCTTGCCCTTAGGAGCAGTGCTTGTAGGTATGCTTGTGGTCCGCTGTCGGCTCTGCTGCGTGGGTGTCTTCTGGGTGCTCGGAGTGCTTGTGCGAATGTGTCCCCGTCTGAGGCGCCATGTAAGGGTGTGCCGGAGCGACGGGATCCTCCTGCCTCGCCGCCATTTTGGGGCCTTCTTCTTCTCTGGAGGTGCAGGCGTCTTTTGCTTGTTTAGGGATGGCAATGGAGGCGAGTGATCATTAGGCTGCTGTTGGGCAGCCATATGCATTCTCTCCTCCAGGTTGCACCAGAACTTGGCAAAAACTCTGTCCAGCCTAACCAAGATATCTGGCTGGTCTTCAGTTATGTCCAAGTGCCTCATGGCATCCACCATATTTGTTGAATCCGATGAAGTGCCCGTCGCTGTGGTGGTCTCAGATGCATGGGGACAGCCTGGGATAACCCCCACCGGGCCACAGGGGGGGAACGAAGGCCCCAGATCCGGTTTCCAGTCGTGTTGGGGAGCAGGAGAGTGGCCGCCTCTCCCGCGTCCACCATGCTGGTAGGCCTTGCCAGGGTGCCGGGTGCGTATCTCTTTTTTTGTCTCTTGACTGGTATCTGCGTGTGCACCTCGGTGCCCCTTTGTGCTGGGAGACCTTTATTTGCCGCTTAATTGCCGTTTTCTTTACTTAAATCCGCTTTAATTGCATGAATGACCCGGAGCCCCTGAGGCAAGCATCCTCTCGGCTTTGCGGTCAGGCCCCACCCCCCTATTTATTTATTTTTAAACATTTATTCATTAACTAATCTCTGAAGCCATAGTGATCTGGGCACAACTAAACAACTTTATTTCTTATTTCATATTCACAAATTGCATAATTTAGGTTAAAAAGAACTGATACCAAAAAAATAAAATAAAAAAAATGAACAACTCAGCTCTTGTCGTGACTCAGCTTCTTCTGCCTAGAGTTTGCAGTGTGGTTGCAATGTGCTACAATTCCATTGTTTAGTGGATGATCAACCACAGTGTTCTATGTTAGTATAATGACAACCTTTATCAGGGCTATTCACCAAAGTGAGAATTTAAAGTAAATTTCAGTTTTAAGGTCAGAACAGACGAACTGGAAAATGATTTGTCAGCTAAGTTTCCAGGTCAGCTACTTTGGCATTAAATCAAAATTGGCTTTCAGTTCACACTTTACTGAATAACCCTGTCAATCTCTAAGTAACTACTATAGGCCAGTGAGACACTGTACCGGGCGAATGAAGAACTGACCTGAAAATCTCCAGTTTTAATAAATAAATAAATAAATAAATAGCTGGGGTGAAGAATTCTTTCAATTTAACAATCTGGGCCTAAAATTTAAAAAAAATTAATTTCACAGTTCTCCCAATTTTCAGTTTAGTGAATAAACCCCATGATTGGCAGGTTATTTAAGTGACAACATGTTCAGCTGCAGGCTTAGGCATAATGGGTCTGCTTCAAAACTTAAACTACCCCAAACATGCCAAAGACATATAAGTTCTACAATATGTAAACATATGTTAATCATAATATGACCTAAACTGGGACTAGAACCATGTAATGTTAGGAATACACGCTATAGTGTTCTTTTTTATTAAATTTACATTCTTTATATTTAAGCTTGAGCAGTAGGCAATGCATTGTGCATTGACAGTGAATAATAGTGCAGTATAGTCAGTGAAAACAACACACGTATAGGGTATCGGCAGAGTAATGAATTAGTAATGTAACAATTGTGACATTGTGGTCCAGGCTAATAACATAACGATGAGCAGCAATAGGTGCCTTTTGTGCAGAATTGCCAAGCATGTATGTTCCTGAAAAATTGTGCACAAGCAACGGATGACTATTAAATTGTGGAAATCATAATCAAAAGGTAGTTGTCCACCGTAAATAAGGGATAACATATTATCTCTATATTTCCCACTCCCCATTGAGTTTGGTTCTCTTCTGGGGATATTCCCATCCGGAATTTAAGAGAGAGAGAGGCAAGGAAAATAACAGGAATAGGTATTGGTAAAAGAGTAAAGAATACGAAAAACAAAGGAAATTCACCGCAGAGAGAAAGGACAAAGCGGCACCTGGATCTCCCCTATGTGCTTACGCAAGCCCCTTGTAACCAGCAGTGTATTTACCGCGAGGCTGACAAGGCATTTGCCTTGCACGGCACTTTCAGGGGGCGCCAAAAAAAGCTGCCCCCAAACACCTTGCCAGCCTTTTGTCCTGGGGGCCCCAAGAGCTGGCTAGCATCTACCTCATGTGGGAGGCGGGTAGCGAGGGAGCACTCTCCCCTGAGTTCTTCCCTGTTCAGCTCCCTCACACACACCGCAGTGATGCCGGAGCTGGAATAAGACGTCAATATGGCCCCGGCATGACTAAGAGGCGTGCAAGGGATCTGAGCAGGGAAGATCACTGCTGCCTCGCCGCCCGCCTCCACTTTGCGCCTGTATGCCTGCCCGACCTCCCGCCGAGCTGCAGCCAGCCCCACTGGACCACAGGGAAGAATCCACTCCAGCACTCGTAAAGGTAAGGCGGCTGGGCGGATAGAACTTGATTTTAAATTGTGAGTGTGTGTTTGTTAGTGAGTGCATTAGTGTGTGTGTCTGTTAGTGAGTGTATTAGTGTGCATCTGTTAGTAAGTGTGTGTGTGTTAGTGTGTGTTTCTGTTAGTGAGTGTAAAGGTGTGTGTGTGTGTGTCAGTTAGTGAGTGTGTTAAAGATAGGATAATAGGCGCTCACTACAGTTAATGATAGACAGGCAGCAGTATACAAACAAGGATTCCCAAACCTTGTGGATAATGTACAGAAAAAAGAAAGGTGTATCCCGCGCCTAGTATTTTATATGTGCAAAATATACATACATATGTTCTAAAGTATATCCAGAAGAAACCGAACCTCGGAATAAAACAGAGAATAAAAAAACAATAGTGCAATACAGTAAATAAAATATTTTTGGCGGTGGTGAGTATAGCTATATATAATCCACTCACATTTATACGAGCTATAACAGAGCTCAGCTGTGAAGCGCTTGGACGGTACAATCCCCGTCTTAGGATATGTTGTTGTGGTACATACAGGTGCTTCCAAAGTGCAATATGCGTGGTATATGCAAAAAAAAGGAAAATAGCAGCCAGTGGTGAAGTAAGTACCAGTAATAGTGTAAATAATGGATAGTATTGTACTTACAATTGCTAGAGCATGTAACCTGCTCTAGTATGATCAGCTTAGGTGGTATAATCCCCACCAAGGATATACAGGATCCAGGAGGTAAAATAATGAATATAAAAAGTAACTTTAAAAGTATACTTTAATATAAACAAAAACCATAAAAGGTATAAAAAGTTACTGTCCCACTTAACGCGTTTCGCCTCACAAGGCTTCTTCAGAAGTGTGGTGTAACCTCCTCTCAGATCCGTTTTTATATGTTGGTAAATTGGCAGATTTCCGTCTGGTGTGTATCTTCTTCCTGGTTCCGGGTGCCAGTGGAACGCACACGGCGCACCGGAAGTGACGCGGCACTTGCGTCGTACCGGAAATGACGCGGTGCTCGCGTTTTACTGGAGACCGGCATTGACTGATACTATTGCGCTGGAACGCACGTAACGTCCATAATGCGGCGTGCGTTGCGTTCCAAAGCGCTCCTTTGTGGCCAGCTTCAAATGAAAGAAAGAGAGTATGGAGAGTGGGCATATCTCATCTCTCCATACTAATAGTAATAGTGCGGCGGCCATCTTGGTTAAGGGCATAGAATATGAAAAATATAAGAAACAGTATTAGTCATTAATGACACAGTGAGTGTGTTAGTGTGTGTCTGCTAGCAAGTGTGTGTGTTAGTGTGCATCTGTTAGTGAGTGTTAGTGTGTCTGTTAGTGAGTGTTAGTGTGTGTGTCAGTGTGTATCCATTAGTGAGAGTGTGTGTCTGTTAGTGAGTGTGTTTAGTGAGTGTGTGTCTATTAGTGAGTGTGTTAGTGTGTGTCCGTTAGTAAGTGTGTTAGTGTGCGCCTGTTAGTTAGTGAGTGTGTGTGTCTATTAGTGAGTGTTAGTGTGTGTGTGTGCGTCTGTTAGTGTGTGTGTGTGTGTGTGTGTGCCTGTTAGTGAGTGTGCCTGTTAGTGAGTGTGTGGGTCTGTTATTGAGTGTTAGTGTGTCTGTTAGTGAGTGTGTTACTGTGCATCTGTTAGTGAGTGTTAGTATGTGTCTGTTAGTGAGAGTGTGTCTGTCAATGAGAGTGTATATGTGTTTGTCAGTGAGTGTGTATGTGTGTTTGTCAGTGTGAGTCTATACGTGTTTGTCATTGAGAGTGTATACGTATTTGTCAGTGAGTGTGTATACGTATTTGTCAGTGAGTGTGTATGTGTGTCTGTCACTGAGTGTGTCTGTCAGTGTATGTATGCTTGTTTCAGGGTTGTCAGTGTGTGTATCCGTATCTGTCAGTGTGTGTATGTGTTTCTGTCAGTGAATGTCAGACAATATGTGTGTCTGACACTGAGTGCATATATGTCTGTCAGTGAGTGTTGTATATATATGTGTCCGTGTGTGTGTGTCTGAGTGAGTGTGTATGCATTTCTGTCAGTGAGTGTGTATGTGTCTGTCGGTGAATGCATGTCTGTCAGTTAGTGTATATGTTTGTTGTTTAATGTGTGTGTGTGTGTGTGTGTGTATCTGTGAATGAGTGAGTGTGTATTTCTGTGAATGTGTATGTTTCAGTGAAAGTGTGTGTTGGTTAAACAGTGTGTGTGACAATGACTGTGTATTTCAGTGCATGTATCAGTGAGGGCGTGTGTCTGTCAGGAAGAGGTATTTGGAGGGGTGGGGGGGGGGGGGGGGGAGGGGGCCTTGGGTTTTGTCATGCCTAGGACAGCACAAAACTAGTATACACCACTGCTTGTAACATCATCTAGCTCTTTCTTCCTGGGTTATAGTATTCTTTTAAGTTTAACCTGTTTGCATTCCTTGAGTGAAACAATGACACAATGACACAATGACTCCAGCTATCGGAATACAATTTACATCAGGGTAGAGCTTGGAAATTTAGTCCTGGAGGGAAAGTAAAAGAAATAGCATTTTTTTGCGCAGTGCACTAATGCATCCCATATTGCAGGACATAATTTCCTGACTTCCCACTCCATGCTTCCATGAAGAAATGCCATATATTCCTGATAGTTAGTATGCAAATTGAACTCATGCAGACTCTGCATAAACATCTGTGGGCTTTTGTGTCATATTTGAACTTGCAACAATTTGGAGTTTAGTGAATAACCCGAACAGCAGTTTTTGTTGAAAAAAACAATACTCAGGTTTAGTCACTAATGTGAATTTCAAATTTAAGACAAAAATAGTCAAACTGGAAACATTCTCGAATTCTTCTATGCTTTCAGTTTGACTAACTCTGGCCTTGTCTGTTTTGGTGTAAATCAGGGCTTTCAAACATACAGTCACATACTGCCCGTGGCTGTTCCCCTGAATGCTAGCTACGCTAGGAGGAAGTGATTAAATGTAACTTCCTCCCAGCTCCCAGAAAGCAGCGCAGGGGAACAAGACACCCAAAGCAGCGAACTGGTTATTATTGGTTATTATTTATTAGTTAAGGTATCTGTGGGGTCAGGGGCTTATTTGAACCAGATAATAATAACTGACATTTTAGATTAGGGGCCATTTGAAATAACCAGACTTACCTGTTGTTGTCCACCCTCCTTTCCTTATTTCGTTTATTGGGGTGTGGTAGCTTCTTCCTTTTATCCCATTTGATCACGGCAGCGGAGGATGGATAAGAAATTGGGGGGTAGCTAGGATTGGTAGCTGGGATGTTTTGATGTTTGGTAACAATATTCACATGGTTTAATTTGCTAATTGGTAGGTTGGACCGGTATCTGGCTTTTAACTTGGGGGCTATCTCGGTACATCCCTACAATGTTAAATCACTTGGAGTATGACGCCTGTTGTGGCTGTGTTTTGTGTAATGTTATTCATATTTTGTTATATGGAATATTGTTATTTGATGTTATTGGTCATTGTCAGTGTGTTAAACGTTGCAGTGAATTTAGGTGTCTATGTTAAAATTGGGTATGTTTGGCAATGACCCATTTTGTTATTTATATTTACATATATATATTTTATTAAAGCCATAATATTTTATCCACTTTAAATTTGGTGTGTGTGTCTTTTTGGGGGATTCAGGGTAATTGTGATTTATGACATATGCAAAGTACTAAGTGCATGTCATGCTAAGAGCCGTGCAGGGAGGCAGGAGCAGACACACACAGGAGGGGGAGGGAAGCTAAAAATTATGGCTAAAACTATGTTGCTTGTTACATATATATGTGATGTGTATCTGTGTGTGTCCGTTTGGATATGTTACCTGGTTCTGTATGTAACTGAGTGTGTCTGCATGTCTGTATCTGTGTGTGTGTGTGTGTGGCAGTGCATACATCCCAGCATTTGAACGACAACACTGCACAATTACACCCATGCATTGAACCACCAACTCAACACACAAACATACCCCTGAATTGAAACACCAACACTGTACACAAATACACCCCTGCATTCAAATGCCATAACTTCAAACACACCCCTGCATTCATATGCATACACTACACACAAATACATCCTTGCATTCAAATGGCAATAGTACATACAAACACAGAGTTGCCATTCAAACACACACACTACACACAAACACATCCTTGCATTCAAATGGCAATAGCACATACAAACACACAGTTGTATTCAAACACACACACTACACACAAACACACACTAGCATTCAAATGACAATAGTACATACAAACACACAGCTGTATTCAAACACACACACTACACACAAACACACCCTTGCATTCATATGGCAACAGTACATACAAACACACAACTGCATTTAAACGCCAACACTACACAAAAATACACAGTTTTATTGCTGTAAGAAAGTAATGAATTACATTTATGACATTATGTGAAGTTATTTTTTTTTTGCCTGCTCCGTTTCTTGTTTGTGTATGTACATATATAAACTTTATGCATTTAGTTGACAGTTTGGTCCTTAAAAAAATGCTTTTGACAACCCTGCTCTAAATCTTTCAAGTGTTCCTCTGGCTTTCTTATACTTTAGAGCAGTAGTTATTATGATCTGGTATATTTATGCCATTTTATTGGGTTCCCACTGGATTAAACAGAAATATTTTATTCATGAGGTCCTAGGTTATTGCTCACGATAGATTATTCCCTTTTGTCAGCACTGCATTCCTCTGTGCAATGGGGACCCATCTGGCATGGGGGGCTTTAATGAAGGTTTATTACAAATAGATTTTGTACACATTATATATTACGATTGTAGAATGCCATGTATACAATGTTTGTCCCTTTAAGACGCACTTTAAGTAACATGACCATTGCAGCCCACTTGTAGAGGTTATGGAGCCAGCTGTCGCCAGTTCTGTGTCAAACTGACATGGATCTTATGAATGTCCTTGGCCCTTGCTTGGTATATTGCTATTGTTTAAGGAATCACATATTTTGATCACTGTTAAAAAAATAAATTAAAAAAGAAAAGCAGGTTTTGTTACCTTTAACTCATATCTATTCTGTTTCATTCTGGGTCAGATTGAGTCTCCTCTGACATTTTGTCTTTGAACTACAATTCTCATAAATTTGATATGCGGAGAATTATGAGAATTGTAGTCCATCAGCATCTGAGGGCATCTGTTTGTGTCCCCTTGTATTGTGCTGCCTTTGTTTTAGATACACATTGTGATCTAACTTAAATTAAGGATAATTTGACATAGCGACTTCTTAACACAATATTTCTTGCCCAAGGAGGTCCTACTTATTAATAAGAGAGGATAAAGTATCGAATGAGCAGGAACGTTCCATTTGGGTTCCGTAGCATTATTTACATGATAACAAAAACGTGACAGCAAAAATTTGTGCTCTACCAGCTAATTTCTTGATCAGTGATAACAGGCCTGTGCTGACAAAGCTATAAGGGGGCGGTCTATACAGGAGCAGTTACTTAATATTTAAATGAGGCTGGGTCCTTATAAAAAAGAAGCTCAGAGTCTTGGTGACATGTGTCCTGGGGCTATCCTTT